>NC_043020.1:8912642-8924553 GCF_006345805.1 Octopus sinensis
TATATATGCATTAGTATAGCTATACGTGCATATACATGCATACATACATATATATCTGTATATATATATGTGTGTGCATGTCTATGTATATGTAGTAGTATATATATATATATATATATATATATATACACATATATGTATAGACACACATGTTTAACAGAAGAAACAGTGACTCAAGGTCTTAGAGTTTCGTGCGTTGGCACCTAACAAATGGTTACAGGTCGAAAACCTGTGAGCTTATATAAGCTGGTAATAAATATATTTCTCTTCTACTTTTTCCTCTTTGCATCGACATACCTATATACATATATATATATATATATATATATATATATATATATAGATAGATAGATAGATAGATAGATAGATAGATAGATAGATAGATAGATAGATAGATAGATAGATAGATGCATGTAGGTATCTGCGTACACCTGTCTACATGTATGTGTGTTTGCGATTCCAGTTTGTGGTGCAATGGATAACGTTCCTGGCTACGAATCTCAGAGTTCGTATCTTGGACAACTCGTATCAATTTATTCACAGAAACTGTATATAAAGTATGGCATTTTAGCAATTAGTTCTTTGTAACACTTGGCGAGAGAATGAAGGGAGACAACATGTAAAGAGTAGACGTAAAAATAGGTGGTTGTTTATAAGGATGGTGTGTTGCCAGTTTGGGGATGGTGCCTGTGATGAGCGAAGGAGTTCAACAGATAAGAGTAAGAGACAGAAATAGCAAAGATGTAAATAGAAATGTTTACGAACCAGTGTGGGAGCCACAACGTGGTCGTTCGATCAGCTAGAAATAGCAACCAAACGTCCCTAAAAACTATTCGAGGGTGTGCTGAAAAGTTCTTGGCTTTGGGTAAAAGAAAAAACGGGAGGGTCGGTTAATTATGATGTTATCGAGGCTTGTATATAGTCCCCTCTCAGGTTCACACACTTATTGCAGCGGTCCTTAAATTTTTTCTAAGCCCTGTAAAAAAAATTCGGAAGGTTGGGCCTCCAACTAGGCCTTTCGCAACACTCTTAAAGCCAAGAACTTTTCAATGCCCCTCGCATACTGCCACATTAAAACAGAACAAAATGGGAAAAAGTGAAGTCTGTCGTATGAAATATTGTCAAAGAAAATAAAATAATTGTTTGATAATTGTTGCGTGAATGCTTGTGATCAAAAGTTTTTGTCGACCCAGAACCAGACGACAATAATAACAACACTACATTCATTCATCATTGAATGCGCAATTTCTGAAAAGAACAGAACAATAGAACGAGTCTCGATAAGAAACAGAATTCAGGTTTTTTTTTTTTTAATTTTTTTATGGAATTCAACAAAATACAGATATGACTGGAAGCCTAAGATGTTTGCTTCCCAGCTATTTAGTCTCAGGTTCAATTTCATTGTGCAGCACCTTGAACAAGAGCCATAGGCTAAGTAGTAACATGTAGCAGTACTCAGCATTTGAAACCCTGTCAGTTCAGTAAAGGGCAAAGGCCACAGCATATCAAGTTTCCGTAATTTGTGAAGACTGTGCTCATCATGTTTTCTTGGCCCATATTTCAGCCTCTCAATGTCCAGGTGCGTTTGTGTGATGTCAAGGTTAATAGAAAATTCCATGCAGTTTCATACCGAATCATAGTTGTAAATCAAGATACATGAGAAATCCAAGACAGAGGGTTCATGGCTGATGACTATGCTGCTCAGAGTTCATGTTAAAAAGATCACCTCTTGCCAAACATGAACATAATATTTTCACCTCTCAGCAGGCATTCAATCTCACACACATAGCTTCTGGTATTCAGTTGAACAGTTCTCTTTGTGAAGTAACAATTGTAACATCAATCTGTAAATGTTAATAAAATCTAAATATCATGATTTTCTTTTGCTTGTAAAGCAGCATGCAACCAAACCAAATATTCTAGCTCCCAACTAACCACCAGCACAACTTGATGTATTTTATTATGCATGGTCAGGCCACCAGCTACCTTGCAAATTAAACGACACTCCTTACAAATGTGCCACAGAAGACATGGCAGCAGAACCACCTCACAGACTGCTTGATTTCTCCCTGGTTCATGAGAGTTTAGGTGGTTGACTAATCCAGATCTTGAGAGATGATATCATCCACATTGACTCATTGTACTTCAGTTCCAGTTGGATTTCTGCAGACATTGCACACGAGTTCTGTTTACAGAGTGAATGCTTCAGGGCAAAATGCTCCTCTTGGCTTTTGCTCATAGACATCACATCTATTCTTGACAACCTTTCTCCTTGATGTCGAGAATAGATGTGATGTCTATGAGCAAAAGCCAAGAGGAGCATTTTGCCCTGAAGCATTCACTCTGTAAACAGAACTCAAGTGCCGATGCCTCCCAATTATCCCCGTCCATTTCCAAAGCTTTCAGATTGCTTTTTATCACATCCTTAAATTGCTTCCTTGCTTTATGCTGCAGCATTTTCCCTCTGGTCTATTCTCCCCAAAAATCTGTTTAAACATCCTTCTAGTTTCCATTTTGAAAACCTGACCAGCCCAACACATCTGACTCAAAATTGCGTGTATGTGTGAAGGTGCATGGCTTAGTGGTTAGGCTGTTGCACTCACAATTGCAAGATCGTGGGTTCGATTCCCAGACCAGACATTGCTTTGTGTTCTTGAGCAAAGCACTTCATTTCACATTGCTCTGCGATCGTTTCATCATCTGACATGTGGCACATGGTGCACCTGTACAGGTGTTGGCACAGAGTTAGTGCAGAAACAGTTGTGACTGATCATTAAAGATGTGTTAAAGTCTTTCTTTGTTTTCTTATTTTGATCACACACACACACATATATATAAATAATAAATGATCCTCCGTGCCGGTGGCATGTAAAAAGCACCATCAGATCATGGCTGTTGCCAGCCTCGCCTGGTCCCCGTGCCAGTGGCACGTAAAAAGCTCCATCCGACCATGGCCGTTTGCCAGCCCCGTCTGGCACCTGTGCCGGTGGCACGTAAAAAGCACCCACTACACTCACAGAGTGGTTGGCATTAGGAAGGGCATCCAGCCGTAGAAACACTGCCAGATTGGACTGGGCCTGGTGCAGCCTTCGGGCTTGCCAGACCCCAGTTGAACCGTCCAACCCATGCTAGCATGGAAAGCGGACGCTGACTGATGATGATGTTCATGCATATATGGGTACAAGATATCACCAACAGTGCAAATGACATGAAATATGTAAACAAACGAGGGAAAAACGACTGAAATACATAAACAACAGGAAAATAATGGAAAGCAGGACAAGTAAACACAGAGAAAGGACTCTTCATCAATTGTCAGTTACCTATCTACTCCTCATTTCAAGCATTCAATGACAACATGTTGTCCTGTTGCCCATTTTTTTCTTGTTGCCTATGTATTTCATGTTATTTGCACCTTTGGTGACGTCCTGTACCCATATATGCATGTATATATATATATATATATATATATATATATATATATATATATATATGGTATTATCTTACTCATTGATGTGTACTGTTTTATTCTGTATTATTCTGTTTGATCTGGGTGTTCCTAAATAATTAGTTAATTAATTATATGAATTGGTATTATCTAGTAGTTGATGATTGATAGAAATCTATTCCTCCATTTTCTTATTTTGTATATATATATATATATATATATATATGTGTGTGTGTGTATTATTTAATTGAACGTGATGCATCCATTTCCAAGTATGTGTGTGTGTATATATATATGCATATTCTGTTGTGTGTATGGAGAATCATAATGCCAATATTATTAACACACCCTTACAAAGTACAGTATCCTACAGAAATGACATCACAATCACATCCTCCCATCATTCTTCAGACATTGATAAACATCAATTACTTCAGTTTTACTCAAATCATCCTAAAACCTGTCTCTGCAGCTACAGGTTTAAAATAGCACCGATTCTATTGTCTTCCTTTGTTACTTGTACCATTAGAGAACTTCAGAATACAACTAATTCTCATGTTCAAGAACATAACATACACCTGGAAGATATACAAAGGACACTTTGTTGGTCTATGATATGGCTCAGAAACCTGGACGTTATCAAAGAAGCTTGAGAGGCGGTTGGATGGAACCTACACTCGCCTCCTTATGAGAGCTCAAAATCTCTCGTGGAAGCACCATCCAACCAAAATGCAAATATATGGGAAACTACCACCTGTGTCATCTCTTGTGAAAGGTAAGAGAGTCCATTTTGCTGGACGTTGTTGTAGAGCTGAAAAAGAAGTAATTTCTACTCTTCTCCTCTAGAAGCCATCTCCTCACGATACCAGAGGGCGCACACTCTCCTACCCTGATGTAATCTCCAGGGATACAGGCATCCAGCAACAGGACCTCCGTAATGCCATGATGGACCGTGAAGTCTGGCGTAGCATGGTGGAATGGTGGAAGCACTCCGTCGGTTACGACGACGAGGGTTCCGGTTGATCCAAATCAACGGAACAGCCTGCTCGTGAAATTAACATGTAAGTGGCTGAGCACTCCACAGACACGTGTACCCTTAACGTAGTTCTCGGGAATATTCAGCATGACACAGAGAGTGACAAGGCCGGCCCTTTGAAATACAGGTACAACAGAAACAGGAAGTAAGAGTGAGAGAAAGTTGTGGTGAAAGAGTACAGCAGGGATCACCACCATCCCCTCCCGGAGCCTCGTGGAGCTTTAGGTGTTTTCACTCAATAAACACTCACAACGCTCGGTCTGGGAATCGAAACCGCGAGTCCGCTGCCCTAACCACTGGGCCATTGCGCCTCCACAGCATGGTAAATTCCATTGTCTCGACCACGGTCGAACAATGATGATGATGATGTTGGTCTACTATATTTGGCCAACAAAGAAAAGAAACAACAGCAGCAGTGTACAAACGACACACATTAGATGCATCACAGGCTATGGCAGTCCTGCCTCCGTCTCCTGACTTCTCTCCATTTGGACCCTCTACTAAACCCCCCTTCCTTTCCCTCCTGCTCCACTGTATCTATCCTCTCTTACACCCATCTCTTTGCTTCTTGAAGGTTATGCCCTGACACCCCATCACTACCATCTTCGTCTTATTTCCTTCTACTCATAGCCACCGTTATCCAGCCGTGTATCCATCCCTGCTCTATGGCAAGACACCTGTGCTTGTCCCTTTATCTTGCTTTAACCTAGTTGCTCTCAACCTTTTAAATATTTGGACCACATCTAAGGCCTGTATTTTTTTTTTTTTATTGGCAGTGGTCGTGGTGGTGGCAAAAAAAGTAAAACGCAAGTCAGTTAGAGGAAATTCGTCATCATCATCGTTTAACGTCCGTTCTCCATGCTAGCATGGGTTGGACGTTTCGACCGGGGATCTGGGAAGCCAGAAGGTCTTATCTGGCTCCGGTCTTATCTGGCTCCGGTCTTATCTGGCAATGTTTCTACAGCTGGATGCCCTTCCTAACGCCAACCACTCCGTGAGTGTAGTGGGTGCTTTTTACGTGCCACCTGCACAGGTGCCAGGCGAGGCTGGCATCGGCCACGGTCGGATTGGTGCATTTTACGTGCCGCCTGCACAGAAGCCAGTCGAGGTGGCACTGATCATATTTATTGAGGGAAGACTGAAAAGGCTGTTGGAAAGATGATGAAGGGTATCAGGTGGCCCCTGGGGGGCTGCAGTTACTTTAGCTTCTCAACACCAGTCATCAAACCACTTACCTCTCTCAAATACTCCCTATGCTTAGTCGGGGCAGGGGGTGCTTTTCTCTGTCCATTTTCTGTCTTGCAATTTCCTTGGTGACCTCACTAGTGCTGGTGCCATGGAAAGAGCAGCGAGTTCGCTCTGTAAAGTGGTTGGCATCAGGAAGGGCATGCTGCTCTAGAATCCATGCCAAAAACAGACAATTGGAGCTTGGCACAGCCCTATAGCTTACTAAATTTTGTCAAACCTTTCAACCCATGTCAGCATGGGAAGTGGACATTAAATTATGTTGTTGTTGTTTATGTTGATGACAACGACTATGATGATGGTAATGATGATGGTGATGATGATGACGATGATGATGATGATGATGGTAATGACGATGGTGATAATGATGATGACGATGATGATGATGATGATGGTAATGACGATGGTGATAATGATGATGACGATGGTGATGATGATGGTGATGATGAGACAGCAATAAACTGCAAAGAAATCAAAATAGCACACAATTCATTATTATAACAGATTTTAGAAAAACTAAAAATATGACATAAAAACGCTAAAGAAAAACAAAACAAAAAATTCTCCATTTAGACATGTAAAGGGAGACAATCTGTTGCTGTGGCAAGCTTCAGCTAAGTTCCTGTTATTACATAACAAGGGGAAAAAAACCCCAGCTTTGAACCTTTTATTAGCATATTTTAGCTGAAATACCCTGCTTTTGTTTCTTTTTAATTTGAATATGATAAAGAATTCAGTAAAACAACTTTGACATTATTAATCTGGTGTTTGGAAGATAAATTAACAGAATTTTGATGGAAGATCTTAATTCTGATCACTTTAACCATTTCGTTACCATAGTTCTGTTGAAATGATGATGATGGCAATCCCTCAAGGTCGAGGATGATGGTCTTCGTGCAAATTTACTGGTGAGTCCGTAGGTGACCGATAAGACCAATTCTTGCTTGAAAAGATTGGTCACAGTGCGGACATCTAGTGCCGGAAGGGAGAGTCGCACGTGGTTGTTGTTGGCGCTCCTTCCGTCGTCGTCTTTTCTCCTCCAGCTCTGCAGACCTTTTCGACTCGAAAGTCGCCGTTCCCTCATGGATGGTGGTTTTCCAGAGTGGTCTGTTTTTTTGCCGTTTCCTCCCAGTTGGTGAAGTCAATGTCACACTTTTTGAGGTTCGTTTTCAGGGAGTCCTTGTAGCGTTTCTTCTGGCCTCCTTTTGTACGCTTGCTGAAATATGCAGCCTTTGTCTCAATGAATTTTGAAAATAATGAAGAATTTAGTAAACTAATTTTGTCATTATTAGAAGCTGATGTTTGGAGTATAAATTAACATAATCTAGATCATTCTAATTCTTTCGTTACCATTTTTCTGTTAAAATACGCTGCTTTTGTTTCAATTAACTTTGAAAATGATGAAGAGGTTAGTAAAATAACGTCATCACACAGAGATCAGAACTGGGCCCTTATACCCATGAGACCCTTGGGCAACTGCCCAAAGTAACCATGCCTTAAGATGGCTCTGATCATCACCAGAATCTGTGGTCATTCAAGAACAGACTGGACAATGGACAGAGTAGATGATGGCCTGTCCAGACTGCCCTACTCTACTTGTTATTTTTCATTACTACAAAGGTAGTAGGTAATTTAAAGGTAAAACCGTGGTTTGATATAGAGACGATAAGGAATGGGGCAATAATTAACAATGAAAAGTGGATCATTGGTGTTTTAACCCTTTAGTGTTCGCATTATTCTGCCAAAATTAATCCTTTTTTATCCACATTGTTTTGAACTAATCATACATTATCTTGTAGCTATGAGATTTTGATGAGGTAGCTGTTAATTTTTAAAATGATATTGTAGGGTTGGTGTGAGAGACCAGATCTGGCCAGTTTGAACATAAAACAGGCAATACTTTTGGCCAGATATGGCCAGTTTAAATGCAATATCTTGTAACTATGAGAATTTGATGAGGCAAATGTTAATTTTTAAAATGATATTGTAGGGTTGGTGTGAGAGACCAGATCTGGCCAGTTTGAACATAAAACAGGCAGAATACTTTTGGCCGGATATGGCCAGTTTAAATGCATTATCTTGTAGCTATGAGATTCTGATGAGGTAGCTATTAATTTTTAAAACGATATTGTAGGGTTGGTGTGAGAGACCAGATCTGGCCAGTTTGAACATAAAACAGGCAGAATACTTTTGGCCGGATATGGCCAGTTTAAATGCTAAAGGGTTAAAGTCATTGTTTAATTTAATTAGGAGACTGTTTACAGCTGTTTCCGTTTATTAAAATGGGGTAAATTTACATTTACCTCGTTACAGAACGATTATTTGGAAAAGAAAGGTAAAGACAAAGAGAAGGAAAAAAGAAAAAGAAAAGGAAAAAGGAGTTCGCTAAAGCAATAGTCTTACATTTTAGCGACTTGTATATTTCCACTTCAATCAATATAATGACTGCATCTCAAGATGTCAACACAATAGACAAGGGTACACAATATCCATGGTCTTCCATGGACATCCTTGACTTTTCAACATCCCCAGAGATGGGTTGAACAAAGATTTGCTCTTCTATGTAACCTACAAAGAGGCTAGCATAATTAGGTGGTAATATTTTGTCGAGGTATGCTGAAAGAAGGTCCATAGGACAGTTACAGGAAGAGAGTGGAGGCGCAATGGCCCAGTGGTTAAGGCAGCGGACTCACGGTCGTAGGATTGCGGTTTCGATTCCCAGACCGGGTGTTGTGAGTGTTTATTGAGCGAAAACACCTAAAGCTCCACGAGGCTCTGGTGATCCCTGCTGTACTTTTTCACCACAACTTTCTCTCACTCTTACTTCCTGTTTCTGTTGTACCTGTATTTCAAAGGGCCAGCCTTGTCACTCTCTGTGTCACGCTGAATATCCCCGAGAACTACATTAAGGGTACACGTGTCTGTGGAGTGCTCAGCCACTTACATGTTAATTTCACGAGCAGGCTGTTCCGTTGATTCGGATCAACCGGAACCCTCGTCGTCGTAACCGATGGAGTGCTTCCATGCTTCCACAGGAAGAGATGATAGGTTGGCTGGAATTGTCTGGTTCATGAATTTTACAGACAAAGTAGATGGTGGATGTTTGGGGTGTGGTTATGATGAGGTTGGTGGAATTGGGTGGAAGTGTGTCAGAAGAGATAAATCCATGAGCAGCAATGGACACTTGTTTTTGGTGAGGTTGTTTGGTATCTTACTGTAGATCAGTGTTTATCAACCTTTTTACCTTTGTGTAATCCCTAAAGAAAATTACATATTTAAAGGAACCCCTACAGAAAAAAATTATATACCATATCTTTCTCATATTCTTTTCATTGTAGTTCATGTGGTAAATAACACACACATGGAGTGTCCATGAATTTCAGACATCACTAAATATATCCCCAATGGTTGTTATATTCTTTTTGATAACATAATAGGTTAGAAAGGATGATGTCTATATTACAATATTACAATAACCAATGTAGTGCATGTATAGTAATATTATGATCATGAAATTAGCATTAGCTTATCTCACTCTTTCTCACAGAACCCCTAGGAACCTTTTGCAGAACCCCAGTTGAGAAATGCTGCTGTAGAGAGTCATTCAGTTGGTGGAGTGCTTCTTGCCTGTACTGCTTGATTCACCAGATTACAATACTGTCACCTTTGTCAGCTGCTTTGAAAGAAGGGTGTTAAGTTTCAATGGGGCAAAGTCAGATTTCCTTGGTCATTTGTAGAAATTGAAGACGCCTAAATTAAAACAGTATTCATTTGTTAGAATAAATATTTGTTAAATAAATCAACCAAAGGGTATAGGCTTAGGTTTGGGGGTCCTATTAGAGCGAGAGTGGTGCTTTGTGAGGTTGGGGAAGTCGTCCTAGATTGGTAAAGCCGAAATTCTGTTGCGGAAGAAGACCTTAAATTGGGTCCAGTAAAGGAAACAGTGTCAGTGCATATGTCAAATTCACTTTGCTTCTCTTGGAGGGGATAAAATTTAAGCCCCTGCTAAGGAGGGTGCAAGCTGCATTGTGGAAGGAGGGTGCCTTCTGATCTCTGGGGATGTTGAAAAATCAAGGATGTCCATGGAAGACCATGGATGTTGTGTATCCTTGTCTATTGTGTTGACATCTTGAGATGATTGTTAAACAAGTGTCACCATCATACATACACACATGTATATATCTGTGTGTGTGTGATATCTATGTATATATTTATACATAGATACACACATACAAGGGTTGGACAAAATAATGGAAACACCTTAAAATTTCAAACAAATTTATTTTAATATAGGGTAGGACCGACTTTGGCAGTAATTTCAGCTTGAATTCTACAAGGTATGGACTTGTACAAAGTTTGAATTGTTTCCAAAGGAATTTTTGTCCATTCTTCAGCTAAAACAGTCTCCAGTTCTTGTAGTGATGATGGTGGAGGATATCGACTCCTTGTTTGTTTTTCTAAAATGCACCATAAATGTTCAATAATATTGAGATCTGGGGACTGTGGTGGCCAGATAAGATGTTCAACTTCACTAGAATGTTCCTCTTGCCATTCAGTAACAACTTTAGCTGTGTGAATTGGTGCATTATCATCCTGAAAGATTGCGTTTCCCTCTGGAAGCAGTTCCACAACCATAGAATGAATTTGATCACATAAAAAGCTTAAACAGTTTTGACTATTAATTCTGCCATGAAGGGAAACCATTGGGCCAGTGGATTTCCAAGATATAGCCCCACCCCCAGATCATCACAGATCCTCCTCCATGTTTAACAGTTGGAAAAAGGCAGTCTGGATCAAATGCTTCTTTTGGCTGTCTCCACACGTATACTCTGCCGATGGTCAGAAATAAGATAAAAGATGACTCATTCGAGAAAATAACAGTCTTCCACTTCTCAAGGGACCAATTCTTTAGGTTTTTGCTCCACTCTAAATGCTTTGCAATGTTTGTTTTTGAAAGTAGTGGTTTTCTGATTGCAGCCCTCTTGTGAAATCCAGCTTTGTACAGCTCCCGGTGAACAGTTTTTGGGGAAACTGGGTACTCAAGGTGGTCATTAAGCTCTGCAGTAATTTTGGGAACTGTACTTTTGTGATCCTTTCTAACAATTCATGTAAAAGTCCGAATGTCCCTATCTGAAAATTTTGGTTTTCTTCCGGAGATTTGTTTTGACTGGAGGTTTTTAACTCTTTCTCAAAGGCTGTCATTACTTTCGAAATGGTACTTCTTGATATACCAAATGTTTCGGCTGTTTTTGCTATGCTAGCGCCTGCCATATGAACACCAACAATTTGACCTCTTTGAAAGTCCAATAGATCTGTCATTTTAATGAATTTTAATTACCTTTTTCTGATGATATCTGAAAAGAAACAGCAATTTTAGCAAAACATATTAAGCGACACTAATAATAAATCAAAAAAACATAAAAATAAAGAAGCTTTTGATGGTTTTACAGATATTTCAAAATTATGATGCTATGATGTTAGGTGTTTCTAATTATTTTGTCCAACCCCTGTATGCGTGCATGCACACACATACACACAAACATACACACATTAGTAATGAACCAGAAGAATGAGAACTCAACACCAGGAAGGTGAATAAACATTTCATTGTCATAGAAACTTTGTTATTCTTCTTGAACCCAAGATTTCAGGCTGATGGAAACCAGAATTTAATTAACAAACTGTCCTGTTATTCCTGTCAGTATGAAACTCTGGGTCCCAGAAAGGTTAAAGACAAGAGTTCATAAGATGGATGGATGGATGGATTTTGCAAATCTAATGGGGGCCTCAAAAGACATTTTAAGATCCACAAGGATCAGAACTAATCTGCAGCTCTTGGTGGTCCAATCAAATATGCAATCTATTGTGGGTGTCTTTTCAAAACATTGTCTGCCATGATGGTTCTAAGGTGTCAGTACAGGAGGTGGTCAGACTCTGCGTAAGGAGTAGACAACCACCATGCATGCATGTATGTTTATATGTGTATGTACGCATGTATGTATGTATATATGTGTGCATATATGTATGTGTGAATGAATGTATGTGTGCATATATGTTTGTGATGCATGTATGTATGTCTGAATGTATGTGTGCATGTATGTATGTGTGAATGTGTTAATCTATGTATTTGTGAATGTATGTATGCATGCATGTGTAAATGTATGTACGTGTGAATGTATGTA
>NC_043020.1:8924653-8934653 GCF_006345805.1 Octopus sinensis
TCCATGACTGAAACAAGTAAAATTGTTTAGGAGGATGTGGCTTTGATGCCTCTCTAAGCAAAATAAAATATATATATAATCACAAGAATCTTCTGTTGCTATTAATATTTGCTGCTGCTGTTACTACTACTACTACTACTACTACTACTGCTACTACTTCTACTACTGCTGCTGTTACTACTACTACTACTACTACTACTACTGCTACTGCTGTTACTACTACTACTACTACTACTACTACTACTACTACTGCTACTGCTGTTACTACTACTACTAGTACTACTACTACTACTACTGCTACTGCTGCTGTTACTACTACTGCTACTGCTGTTACTACTGCTGCTGCTGCTACTACTACTACTACTACTGCTGCTGCTGTTACTACTACTACTAGTACTACTACTGCTGCTGCTGTTACTACTACTACTACTACTGCTGTTACTACTGCTGCTGCTGCTACTACTACTACTACTACTACTGCCTACTGCTGCTGTTACTACTACTAATACTACTACTACTACTGATGTTTCTACTTACTGCGCTGCTGCTATACTACTACTATACTGCTGCTGCTGTTACTACTAACTATAGTACTACTACGGCTGCTGCTGTTACTACTACTACTACTACTGCTGTTATACTGATGCTGCTGCTACTAACTACTACTACTACTACTGCTACTGCTGCTGTTACTACTACTACTACTACTACTACTACTGCTGTTACTACTGCTGCTGCTGCTACTACTACTACTACTACTGCTGCTGCTGCTGCTGCTGCTGTTACTACTACTACTACTACTACTACTACTACTACTTGCCAAAAACTGTGGAAATGGGTGGGAGCACTTCTAGTAGGTCACTGAACTTGACAGAAGTGGTCACCAAATAACCCCTCAGTCACAAAACATACCTTCCTTTTTGTACAACAGGATTCTAAGTTCCCTGCAAATAGGGACAGTCATGTATGGAACATCTTTAAGAAGTTGCAGCAGCCACCACCACCACCACCACCACCACCACTACTACTACTACTACTACGTTGCACAGTTAAAGAACAAGCCAAGCAATTTGAAAAGAATATAAGATAATAAATAAAATAAATGATGTTCCTTCTCGGGCCATGCCAGGCTCATAAGGGGCCGGTTTCCCGGTTTCAGTGGCGTAGAAATTCCCCACCTGGATGGGACGCCAGTCCATCGCAGCGTTACTCTCTTTTTGCCCGCTGAGTGCACTGGAGCAACGTGAAAATGAAGTATTTTGCTCAAGAACATAAGGCATAGCCCGGTCCAGGAATCGAAACCACAACCTTACGATCATGAGTTCAACACCCTAACCACTAAGCCACGCACCTCCACATAAGACAATAACATAATATTGTTTATTTCCTTTCTTCATAACATAGACTTATTTATTTGTTTACTACTGTTGGCGATGGTGATGGTGGTGATGATGACAACGACGACCACAACACCACCACACCACCACCCACTCTGTCCTACCAGCTAATTACCTAAATCTATTAATGATTTAGAACAAGGTACTTCTGTTTAGGGAGGGGGGGGAGAAGGCGGGAAAGAGTTGGTTAAATGAAAATCAATCTTCTCATATATATCTATATATCTATATATTATTATATATATATTATATATATATATATCTATATATATATATAATATATATATTGTATGATATATATATATATATATATATATATCTGTAATATCATTGATTAGCTGATAAGAGGGAAAGTGTGACTCATTTAAATAAACCTCGTTACGTAATCTATCTAACCTGCTAATATTGGTGGATAATCTTAGCCAATTCAAGATTTACAACTCACTAGATTAAATATGTCTGTTTAGTACAATGAATGCTCCCTTCAGATGGTTCATACATACATACATATAGGCGCAGGAGTGGCTGTGTGGTAAGTAGCTTGCTAACCAACTACATGGTTCCGGGTTCAGTCCCACTGCGTGGCATCTTGGGCAAGTGTCTTCTGCTATAGCCCCGGGCCGACCAATGCCTTGTGAGTGGATTTGGTAGACGGAAACTGAAAGAAGCCTGTCGTATATATGTATTTATATATATATATATGTATGTGTTTGTGTGTCTGTGTTTGAACCCCTAGCATTGCTTGACAACCGATGCTGGTGTGTTTACGTCCCTGTCACTTAGTGGTTCGGCCAAAGAGACTGATAGAATAAGTACTGGGCTTACAAAGAATAAGTCCCGGGGTCGATTTGCTCGACTAAAGGCGGTGCTCCAGCATGGCCGCAGTCAAATGACTGAAACAAGTAAAAGAGTAATACATACATACATACATACTTACGTACGTACGTGTGTGTATGTCTGTAACATTTTCTCCATTTTATTGTCTTTGCTGTCGTACACATTCGCTTGCTTTCTCCCAAAAAATTTAATACTCTTAGCTTAGATTTTGGGAGCCAGCCAGTCTTAAGTGTAACCGACTGAAACTGCAAGAATGATCTGGAAACTTTACTGATGAGAGAAGGCTGTGAATGACCCGTCCTCGTTATGTCTTGTCCGTCTTTGTATCGTCTATCTGTCCAGACGCTTTATTGTCGTCTGTTGTGTTATTGTTCCATTTTTTGGATATAGATATATATATATATATATATATATATATATATACACACATACATATATATAAGTTAATTAGAGGATATATTACTGTATTCCGCTGTATTTCATTCTAATTGGCTACTTCGCGATTATATATATATATATATATATATATATATATATATATATATATATATATATATATATATATATGATAATAATAATAATAATAATAATAATATAATAATAATAATAATAATAATAATAATAATAATCATAATAAACATAACAACAACAACAACAATTAACTTATTGGGTACAGTGGACAGACAGCGTCACTACAACCCAATGGAAAAACATAAGAGGGAGGACAGACAGTGGCAATAAGTCGAGTAAAGAAAGAGCAATGAATGCCAGATGTGTATGCACAGAATACAGTCCATCCTCTAAAGTGGAAGCGAACACCATTCTGCCATGTGACCAACTTGAAAAATTACTATGATATTATTAAGATATTTGACAATGTAGTCGTTGATATTTTGTAACTGTAAACATCAGGACGGTCACGGATGAAATATTTTTGACCGTTGATTTGAACCGGTTTCAGGGTTCAAATCAACTGCTGCTAATCGCTTGCTTCCAAGAGAGAGAGAGTCCGAGTTATTCCCTCCGTTTGCCGGCGCTTCGTCCAACGTGTGTCTTCTTCATAACTCGGAGCACTGGGCAGAAATCCCCGCATCGCGTTCGTGCACCGACAACCTTATTAGCTGTCGTTCGCCTTATGAGATTATTATTATTATTATTATTATTATTATTATTATTATTATTATCATTATTATTATCATTATTATTATTATTATTATTATTATTATTATTATTATTATTATTATTAGTAGTAGTAGTAGTAGTAGTATTATCATTGAGTGAGAGAGCAGTTCATGCCATCAAAGTGACACTGGGGTGAAATATACGAAGCCCAATATACCCATCATGACTACCCGTCTGATAAGGGTACACCAGGCACATGCATCACAACCATATGTTTGCGACATGGTGATCTCATATCAAGATAAACAGCACATGACCTTGCAGGTGGGGCCCAGTTAGAATTTCTTCAGGTTGAGTAGCCCATCCCGCTCAAACGGTCCCTGAATAGGGTTGTTTTAGGATGTTGAAAGAACCACCCATGTTTCCAGAGGTGAACTTCAAACCCCAAATAATCCCTCTCAACACATGGCTATGATGCTCCCCCACTACTTCTGCTCGTGATCAGAAATGCACATATCGTCAGCCACTAAGGGACATGCTCAACTGGTTAAGGTCAAACAACTGACAAGCAAATCTGTGGTATTGAGCAGAATATTTGCTGTAGCCCATCTTTTATACCAAGACAAAACAATGTACATGATAACACTTCCAATCAGTTAAGATCAGAAGCCATGGGAGCCACTGCCTGGTACTGCATTATTATTATTATTATTATTATCATTATCATTATTATCATTATTATTATTATTATTATCATTATTATTATTATTATTATTATTATTATTATTATTATTATTATTATAATAATTATTATTATTATAATTATTATTATTATTATTATTATTATCATTATTATTATTATTATTATTATTATTATTATTGTTATTATTATTTATCATTATTATTATTATTATTATTATCATTATCATTATTATTATTATTATTATTACTATTATTATTTATCATTATTATTATTATCATTATTATTATTATTATTATCATTATCATTATTATTATTATTATTACTATTATTATTTATCATTATTATCATTATCATTATTATTATTATTATTATTATTATTCTATTATTATTATTATCATTATCATTATCATTTTCAATAATTATCATTATTATTATTATTATTATTATTATTGGTGTGGTTCGTAAGTTTCTGGATGTAAACTCATGTCTTTCTGGCTTTTTTGCTGTTCTCTGCATTAAACATTATTGAAGGTAATCAATCCTTCAAGAGTCTAAAATAACGGTGAAAGTAGTCTGTCTGAATGTTATTTGAAGCTGCCCGGGATTCAGTAACTGGACCACGGAGCTAAAAGTTAAAATCCAAGTTTTATTAAATTCGTATAGCGACAGATATGAATTCGGATTACGAATTAGCTAAAGGGGGACTAAAAAACAACAACAAACTAAACAAAAAAAATTCTGTTCAATGGGACATAACTCTATTTTACCATCAGGAGTGACTCCCCTTGGCAAACTTCGCATTCTGTTTGTAGACGAAGCTTTTATTTAGTTATTCGATAAAGTTAATACAGGAAAAAGAAGAAAACGTATTTAGTAATTGAGTTAAGCATCTCACACACACATGTATGAATGGACAAGCGCATAAGCACGCACGTACATAACCGCACACACACACATACACACTCACGTGGTAGAAGTTAACTCTTAACCGAGCGAGACCATTTCCTAAACTCAGTAAACCTGTAGAAACATTCCATGAATCCAATTAGTACCTGTTTGTGGATTTTGTTTTGGGTGGATCAAGCATTGCACTGCACTGAACTCATTCTTCTGCTTGAGCCAAACTGGTGACACAACAAAGCTTGAGACAGCTAGGGGCCAATTGGACCGTAGGTCTTTTTTTTATGTGAGCTTACTTTCTCCTAGAGTGGAGTTCTAATGGGAACTGTGGAGTCCTTCACTCACAGTGGTTCAGATGCTAATTAACCCATAGCTAGGGCCCTAACAGGTACTACTACTTTGAATCAGAGTGGACCTGGGAACAGTAGTAGCAAAACCTTGGAACTCCAGTACAAAGCTTCAAGCCATACCAAGGACATACATACATGTGTATATTTATATTCACACACATATATTCATAATATATATATATAATATATATATACACATATAACAATAATTAAGGGTTTAGCAACATGTGTGAGGGCGCGTGGCTTAGTGGTTAGGGCATTCGGCTCATGATCGTAAGGTTGTGAGTTCGATTCCCGGCGACGCGTTGTGTCCTTGAGCAAGACACTTTATTTCACGTTGCTCCAGTCCACTCAGCTGGCAAAAATGAGTTGTACTTGTATTTCAAAGGGTCAGCCTTGTCACTCTCTGTGTCACGCTGATTATCCCCGAGAACTACGTTAAGGGTACACGTGTCTGTGGAATGCTCAGCCATTTGCACGTTAATTTCACGAGCATGCTGTTCCGTTGATCGTATCAGCTGGGACCCTCGTCGTCGTAACCGGCGGAGTCTTATTATTAAGCAACGTGTTGCTTAACCACATACCAAAAAATTTAGAAATAGCAGCCAAAAGACCGTTATTTCTTTTTGCTACAAAATATGACTCCATAGATAACCCTCTCTGTAACTCACACAGGCAAAAAAGAAGGAAAATAATGAAATCAAACAATCTTCGGTTAATTATGGACGCGTTTCTGGATTAGAGTTATAAAACTCATTTCCTTATCATCATAATATTCCGATAGTTATAAATTAGAAAACGCTAGAAAACTTACCCTTTGCATTTCTGACCAAGCGACATCAGAACATCACACAAGGTAGTTAGCATATCCGCATTTATATAGACGAGTGAAATTCATATTTGCCACCAATTTCTACACAATGTGTGTCATGAGACAGTACTGCAGAAAATAGATCCGCAGCTTTTTTTGTTATCAGGGAGTAAAATAATCATTATACCCTATATCTATAATATATATACATATATATATATATACACACACACACACACACATATATATATATACACAACACATATATATATATATATATATATATATTAGCAATTAAGGACAACCACTTAATAAGGAAAACTTAACAAGAAATTGTCAGGTAGATAGCGTAAAAACCTTAATTGCTAAATTTTTATTCCGAAAAAACTTTTCCTCTCCCGAAATGCAATTCGTAAAAGTTTGCCATTTATCCGGATGTAATATATGTAAACTCACCCATGTGCTTCGTTGATTTGAGCAGTTAGCTGATCGGCTTAAGCGGGGCAGGGTCGTTGTTTATTTATAATACATTCAGGCCTGCTGATGAGTACGTAAGTATGAAATCACTGTGATACAGGTCTATATTTTTTTAAATGTCTTACTTTGAAAAATTGCATTCGGTGGGATTAGTAATATTTTTGGTAGAAATGACTAATTGTCCCTCTTAGCGTGTGGCATGTATGTATAATGCCTTCTGGCATTTATATATATATATATATAAATAAATGAAAGAATGGAGTCGAACGATGGTTTTCTGACGTGAATTTGCTACCCGGGTATCGGTTAACCGAATTATCCATACTAGGATAATTCATTCAACTACTTATATATATACATATATATATATATATACACTTATATTGCCAAGTCCAAACATAACAAAGTGTAAAGAGAAACATCGTGTCTCACCATAGGGGCCAGTGGTCCTGAAGACATGAACATTTCTTCCAGAAATGAATAAGAAATATTATATTTATGAAAAACTGCTTCGAAGCCTATGGCCCTACTTACTCAGATTATAAATTCACAATTATACCACTAATTAACGGTGTACTTCGTTTCATTAGTAGATATTTAAATGGCCTGACTCTTCATCAGTTATGATGAAGGTTCCAGTTGATCCAATCAACGGAACAGCCTGCTCATGAAATTAATGTGCATGTGGCTGAGTACTCCACAGACACATGCACTCTTAATGTTGTTCTCAGAGGAGATTCAGCGTGACAAAGAATGTTATAGGTACAACTCATTTTTACGAGCTAAGAAGGCTGGAGTTATGAGAAATAAAGTGACTTGCTGAAGGAGACAATGCCCCCAACAGGAATCGAAATCACAACCTTGTGATTGTGAGCTGAACATCATAGCCACGTACCTTCTGTTTGAATGAGATTCTGGAAAAACCAGGATTTCCAGGCCAACAATGTGACTGCCAAAAGACTACAGTGGACCAGGTGATGATGTCACAGCAATCAACAAATCAAGATCACCAGCAAAATATACAGAGATGCTCTCTCACTGATGGGCTTCCACATAGTTTCCATCAAACTCAGTTTCATTTCCATGGCTTTGGTCAGCTGAAGGTTATAGTAGAAGCTGTGGAGGCGCAATGGCCCAGTGGTTAGGGCAGCGGACTCTCGGTCATAGGATCGCGGTTTCGATTTCCAGACCGGGCGTTGTGAATGTTTATTGAGTGAAAACACCTAAAAGCTCCACGAGGCTCCGGCAGGGGATGGTGGTGATCCCTGCTGTACTCTTTCACCACAACTTTCTCTCACTCTTGCTTCCTGTTTCCGTTGTACCTGTATTTCAAAGGGCCGGCCTTGTCACTCTCTGTGTCACGCTGAATATCCCCGAGAACTACGTTAAGGGTACACGTGTCTGTGGAGTGCTCAGCCACTTACACGTTATTTCACGAGCAGGCTGTTCCGTTGATTCGGATCAACCCGGAACCCTCGTCGTCGTAACCGACGGAGTGCTTCCACATAGTAGAAGCGACTCACCAAAGCCATAATGTAGATCAATAACATAAAACGCCAGGTGTGTTTTGTAGATTTTTTTGATTTACCTCTTCCCAACTAATTTGCATTTTTGTGTCATTGTATGAAATCAATATTCTTTTTATGATCAAGTCATAAATACGATTGTCCCCATCATCAATCCCTTTGTTCCCCATGAAGCATTGGCCATTCATGACTTTTCTTCACTCCTTGACCCTCATCTGTTTTTTCTTGAAGGAAATGTCTTCCTTTCTCAAGTCTTGTTGGCCTTGTATTATAATCAATGCTTCTGTAATTCTGCTATTTTCTACATAGTTATGTTGGTGGAGGCGCAATGGCCCAGTGGTTAGGGCAGCGGACTTGCAATTGTAGGATCGTGGTTTCGATTCCCAGACCGGGCGTTGTGAGTGTTTATTGAGCGAAAACACCTAAAGCTCCACGAGGCTCCGGCAGGGGGGGGGGTGATCCCTGCTGTACTCTTTCACCACAACTTTCTCTCACTCTTTCTTCTGTTGGCCTGCTCACTTAGCCAGTAGGGTGGCGTCATTTGAAGGCTAAAACAATGCAAAGTGCATTGTGAGCAGCGATGTGTAGCAGCATCTGATAGCCTGGTCGGTCAAGGTGATCACGGTGATGTTGACCTTACGCAAACCCTTTATTTTTTACTCTAGGAAAGAAATGGTTCAGTCTTGCTTCTGTCCTTTTGCCTGTCCATCAGAGGCCTGCACTCTACCAGCATATTCCTCTGGGCCACTGAAGCATACAAGCCACCACATCACAACAAGGACTGGGTCTCTGGTAAAATGAATATTATAGCTTAACAGATAAAGCTTAACATTATATCATAGCTTAACAGATTAGAGGGGGGGGGGGCGTGGCGGAAATAGGAGTGGATCAGGAAAGTGATAGGTGGCAGCACAGATTATGTGAAGGGTGTGGGGTTGAGGTATGATGGAAATGACGTACAGTGCCAGGGATGGGGTCAGAGATACATCAGGGAGAGAAAAATATATCCTGAAGGTTTTCATGTATTTTGAAGAGAATTGCATTGAATATACAAAATTTTAATGAAATTCAAGGAAAAAGAGCTCCTTAAATTGTAGTAAATCTCTTCCAATGTTTGACCTGTGATTGTGTTTATCAATTTAAGGTCAGCCTTTTTAGCCATTCTTGACCATTAAAGTTACATGAATTGAAGCAAAATAAATCTTTGCCCCAAAGATATATATTCCACCTATTCCTCACTAAGTATTTTTCCAGCCTTAATGATTTAACGTCTAAGGGAGACAACTCTTTTACCTGTTTACTTTTCATTTTTTTACGTTTTAGTTTTTGTTTTTTGTTTTACATTTTCTGTATTTTACTGACTGCATTTTCAATTTTTTTATTCTCTTATTCATTTTTTTAATGTTCATTATGATACAAGTTTGCACCTGAAGAATTTAATTGAGAATTTCTCAACATATGAAACTATTAACAGCACTTAAATACATGTATTATGCCCTTTGAATAAATAATATATATATTGACTATATATATATATATATATATAATATATATATATATAATATATATATACAGGGTGTTCCCAAAAAATGTATAACATAGTGGTTCGGCAAAAGAGCGAACGATAGAATAAGTACTAGGCTTACAAAGATAACAATTTTACAATTATTTAAGGTGTGTATACATTTTTTTGGGACACCCTGTATATATAACATACACATATATATACACATACATGCACATGTACAGTATATATATATATATGTGTGTGGGTGTGTGTGTGTATATATATATATATATATACATATATATATATATATATAATGTATATTACGAGGTGGTATCAAACGGTTCCAGATTCATCATCATCATCATCA
>NC_043020.1:8947153-8952153 GCF_006345805.1 Octopus sinensis
TACATATATATGTACAAGGGCGTACCCAAAAGAAACCAGAATTTTGCAATATTATTTCATTTACTTAATTTTACATGTTTACACTTTATTGCCTTCAAATTATTCTCCATTTCAAGCAATGCATTGGCCCAGGTGCGTTTCCCACCCACTGTTGGAAACAGTCCTGGAACTCTTACAAAGTGTTACCTTTTAATGACTGTCCTTTTTTTGACACCTCTTCCACATCTGCAAAACATTTTCTTTTAAGGACTTTTTTCATTTGGGCAAACAGTAAACAATCGCAGGGAGCAGGATCGGGTGAATAGGAGGAGTGGATAAGCAGGGTCATGCCATTTTTGGCAAAAACTGTCTCAGACTGAAGGCGATGTGCATTGTTGTGATGAAACCCACCACTCCCCACTTTGCCACAGGTCAGAGCATTTTCATCTCACCATGTCTTGCAAACACTTCAGAACAGCCTAGTAAAATGTCTGGTTAACAGTTTGACCAGGAGGAATACATTTTGTGTGGACAATTCCTTTTGCATCGATGAAACAAGTCAGCATTGTTTTGATATTGGACTTCACTTGAAAAAGATTCGGATCAACTTCTTTCAGTTCATGACATGCATTCAGTTGTGACTACTTTTGATCTTCCGTGAGCAAGCAAGGCAGCACAAATTTTGATACAATTCATTGGCAGGAGCTCCAGGACACATCAGTCATATCAACAAGTTCATGAATTTTTCAGTGATGGGCCTCCAAGATCAGTTCATGAATTTTTGTGATGTTTTCTTTCATTCAGGAGGTCCTGGGTCGCCCTGAACAAGGTTGGTCTTCAAACAACAAATGACCATTCCTAAAGCGCGAAAACCACTCATAAGCTTGTGTTTTGATCATGGCAGCATCCTTGTAAGCTGTTTGAAGCAGGACAACTGTTTCGGCTGCCATTTACCCCAGCAGAAAACAGAATTTCACAAAAGCAAACTGTTCTTTCGTCTCAGCCATCGCAAAAAATCAATGAACAGGGGAGAAGCACTACAAAATAAAGAAGCACCATATAGCAGTACAACTTCACTCAATACTGCTGGTTGGTAGGCTGATGCCTGAGGGTCACATCAAGTGGCTTCTAGTAATGGAATTACAACGGCTTGTCTTATAGAAAACTTTTGGGTAGCTCCTTGTATATATATATATATATATATATATATATATATATATATATATATACAGGCATGGCTGTGTGGTAAGAAGCTTACTTCCCAACCACATGGTTCCGGGTTCAGTCCCACTGTGTGGCACCTAGGGCAAGTGACTTCTACTGTAGCCTTGGGCAGACCAAAGCTTTGTGAGAGGATTTGGTAGATGGAAACTGAAAGAAACCAGTCGTATAATATATATATATATATATATATATTATATATATATATATATATATATACAGGCATGGCTGTGTGGTAAGAAGCTTACTTCCCACCACATGGTTCCGGGTTCAGTCCCACTGTGTGGCACCTAGGGCAAGTGACTTCTACTGTAGCCTTGGGCAGACCAAAGCTTTGTGAGAGGATTGGTAGATGGAAACTGAAAGAAACCAGTCGTATAATATATATATATATATATATATATATATATAGATATATAAATATATATATTTGTGTGTCCCTCCACCATCGCTTGACAACCAATATTGGTGTGTTTATGTCCCCATAACTTAGTGGTTCAGCAAAAGGTACCAATAGAAGAAGTACCAGGCTTACAAAGAATAATTTCTGGGGGGCGATTTGTTCAACAAAACTTCTTCAAGGCAATGCCCCAGCTTGGCCACAGACCAATGCCAGCAACAAATAAAAGCTAAAAGACAAAAGAAAGACGCAACTTAACCATCTCCACCAGCCCCTTTTTATCCCCTTTGTTATGTCCAGCCCCACCCTAACCTTAACCATTATATCCAGTCCTTCCTCCTTAGAAGCAGAACATTTCCCCCACTGAAATCTCCTGTCTGTTCATATCTTTCCGGCAGTTGCTGACTTAACATGGTTGAAAGCCATAGTTCCCAACTGGAACCCACAAGACCCTTTTGGGTCCATATAAGATTCCTTTGGTAAAAACTGATGCGCAATAAATTGGTCAAACTTCGACAATGCACAAAATATTTTAACAATTCTTCAATACAATTCCCTAATAATATTTGACAATAAAAACATAATAGGATTTTTTAAAACAGTAAACATTTATTAGAGCCCAGTAAAGTAAAATAATTATCAAAAGGGTCCATAGGTTAGGGACCATTGGTTTACATGGAACTACATCAGAGGCATCAATCTCACCAGTCTTGAAAAGTCTGTAAAAGTGATGGACATTGCCCATGATGTTGCTCCTTTCTTTCCACCATGTAAAAACTACAACAAAGAAAAATACAAATACAGTTTTTTTTTTAGATTTTTTTTATTAATATTCCATGCTGTAATACATGTTGGTCTGTCTTTGGAAATTTCAGAAGTATGTAAGTTTTTATAGGAGAAGAGGTGACCAGCATTCACCTCCCTGTTCAACCCACTACACATGCACACACAGGCACATGCACAGACACACACATACATACAGACAGACACAGATACACACACACACACAATGTACATGTAGGTGATATTCCTAGGGTCTTCCAGCATCAGACCCCTTAGCAGTGTTGGTCAAGTCCTGGCTTGCATCTTAGCATTAACAAACCATAGCATTGCCCTCTTTAACCAAAACTTGCCCAGTATCTTTCTCTGAGATTTAGTAACAAGATGAATCCCCATTCCATCTCTCTGCAGCACCAGAGTCCAAATCCCCACCTCATAGTTCCTGAAGCAGCCCACTTCAATAGGGTCACAAGTGAGCTCCCTTCAGCCTTGGTTTCTACTCTGCCTCATCAGTTCTTGGCATTTGACAAACATTCTCTTGTGGTCTTTCTCTTCATATTCTCCACTGGACAAAGTCATCTCCCACCTGATGACTAACCTTCTTGGTGAAGTCTGAGGCGATGGTTATGCATATAATGATGTGACGGAAGAAATTAAGTTGTTCCCCATGATCTACTCTCAGCTGCCAGCCAGGGGCCACGGCAAGTACCCGCAACCCCTGATCTTGTTTCTAGCAACAAACAGAGTAATCAGATGTTTTCCTTCCCAAGTTACTGTTTACAAAACTGCAACCCCACTTCAGATGGCACCAGCAGTAATGGCCCTCAAGCAAAGCTTTGGCACAGCTGCTGAACGTGTTTTGAAGAACATCTGTGCACTGGAAAAACGTCTGTTTTTCCAGTACACAGACAGCAGGAAAGTATTTCCCTTCTGTTCCTTCAGGAATGTTTATTAAACTTGGTACATTATCACAGAAAGTCTGGATCAGGAATCTTATGCGAAATATGTTAACCCTGCAGAAATGCAAGAAAGCAGTCTCCCATGTCAGTGCGTTGGCAGCATTTTTGTCCATCTTTATCTTCTGAGTTTGAGGTTAACTTTACCCTTCATCCTTTTAGAGTCGATGAAATCAACTTACATCCTCCCTGTAAAAGAGACTGATAGCATAAGTACCAGGCTTAACAAAACATAAGTATCACGGTTGATTCACTTGACTAAAAAACCCCAAGGTTGTGCCCCAGCATGGCCGTAGTCTAATGATTGAAACAAGTAAATGGTAAAAGATAATAGACAGCAAGTAGAGGTGGAGGAGTAAAAAAAAAAGGAGTTAGTAAGAGAAAAGGGGCAACTAATAAAAGAAACATGGGTCTAAACCAGAAAATCTCAACTGCAGTTCCCTGGGCCACATGTGACATTCAAGCACCCTTCTGGTGGGTCCTACAACAGTCTTTCCTCTATAATAAGTTTTTCTTTGATTGACTTGTGTTTTACATTTTTTTTTTTTTTTGGTGTGGCCCCTAATTGTTCCAGGTTTTGGATCTGGTCCCCAGATCTTAATAAAAAGGATTAAGATTCACTAATCTAAACATTGTTTTGCACTTGCTGTGTCTCCTCCTTCTGTATTTTGTACCACTACTACGTGAGTGTGGGGTTAAGAAGTTCATTTAGTAACTGCATGGCTCTTTGGTCAAATGTCTTCTAGTATAGACAGTAGGCTGACCAAAGTCTTGGGGGTGAATCTGGTAACCCGAAATTGCAAGAAGCTTGTCGTGTGTGTGTGTGCATGTTTGTGTGTGTATGTTTGTGCGTGTGCGTGTGTGTGAAGGTTGGAAGAAAGATAAAAGAAAAACGTTTTATTAAGATGTTGAAACCTGTTTTGATCAGAAATAACAACAATAGTGTAACACCCAGTTAATGATGTGGATTAGAAACACTGCCAGATCAGACTGGAGTCTGGTGCAGCCTTCTGGCTTCCCAGATCCCCGGTCAAACTGTCCAACCCATGCTAGCATGGAGAACAGACGTTAAACGATGATGATGATGATGATAATGATACGAATATAAACAAATTACAGAAGACTCCCACTGATTGAAATAAAAATGATTGAAACCAAGTTTGCTCACTCATAAAACCATTACATGTAAACCGCAAGCTAATTGGTTAAAACAGAAGTCTGATCTATGCCAGTAATATCAGTACATCTGGCAAACCGTGATGTTTAAACTGCATGTGGATTGGTCAAAACTATATTCCAAAAACTCAGCTTGTTGGAGCCAAGACGTATAAAAAGGAAGAAGTCAGTGATTTTACTACAGTTGTCAAGAACTCAATTGTCCGTTAAATATATTTTGAAATCTGATGATGACTGTGAATGTACCAAAGCATTAATTGAACTTTATGAATATTACAAAATATTATTTTTAATGTTTAACACACTTCAACATTGTAAAAAAGTTGTTTTCTTTTAAAATACCATAATAAAAAAGGTGAAAACCAGAGCATGTTGTAACTTTATTCAACTGATATATTATTCTATATACATTCACACAAGTAGCGTGCTTACCATCTACATGGTTCTGGGTTCAGTCCCACTGCGTGGCACCTGGGGCAAGTGTCTTC
>NC_043020.1:8962153-8983465 GCF_006345805.1 Octopus sinensis
ACAGGCTAATGTCTGAAACAAGCAGACGTGTAAAAGAGTAAGCAGATGGCTGATATGAACTATCTGAATGTCTGAATAGATGGATTGGTCACAGCTGGAATGTTTCTGCTCACAGGTCAGCAAAAAGGCGGTTGACTTGGGGCTAAAAAAACAAACAACAACATTACTATCCACTATCTTATATATATATTTTTTTTTTTTCTGTCATTGCAGTTGCACTTTTTGACAATGAAACAGCTGCTTACCATTCTGTTTACCATTCTGCTTACCATTCTGTGCCTGCAGGTGCAGGCGCAGAGGCAATGCTTCCACGATTCACGTGTTAACTGCGTCAGTAAGTGTCTCATGTGCCTGATCCTTGGAAAGAGATGTCCAGCGGATTCACCAATCAGAAACGGTACAAGGGCCTGCTGCGAACATTGTAGGACTAGAATGTATCGCCTGCCTGAAGGAAATCCTAACATCGTTGTCTATGGCCTGGCAACGTGTCGTAATGTCAGCGACTTTCACAAATGCCGAACCAATTTCTACGAAACAGTTCGACCATTTTCTTACCAAACATTCTTTAATGTGGACTGCAAAAAATAATTGACATTTGTGTGATTGTCTGTATGTGTGTGTGTGTGTGTGTGTGTGTGTGTGTGCATATATATAAGAGAAAATATATTTTCATCAAAATATGCTACCGGTTTCAATCATGTTCGTCATGGTGAAAGATGATTTAGTCTTGCTGTAAAAGAAGGGAAAATATATTGACAGAAATTAAGCAAATCTTTTATAATATCAGTTTCAGAAGCTTGCATGTTTTTCTTTCAATATATATATATATATATAATCGAAGCTGCTTACCAAAAACCACCACATATATACGTATATAGTTTGTATACGTGTGTATGTATATATGTATGTGAATGTTTTGCTTTCTATTTCTGATTTGTAAAACCAAAATAAATGAAAGAACTTTTGACAATAAATGGTAAGAATTGAACCACTCAAAGACAGAAATCATCTTGTCATTTATTTCATCTTTACCAATATATTTTTGTTTGTTATTATTTACTTTGTTCCAACATTTCCAACATGGCCATCAACCCAAAAATTAAGTCTCTCTGTTTTTTCTCTTTTATTCGGCTTGTTTGCTTGATTACTCCAGTATTCATTCCGATATCTCAGGATATGGACGCCAGGAAGATCTTATCCTTTGACAATGAAAAATGAAACACTAAACAAATTTAATTTTCTGGTAAATTTTTTCACAAGATGAATTCTATATGAACAACTGATGTAATACCTGTCGAAAATGATATGCAAGGGTGCATATAAACAAATACATACATGCATATGTACATACATACACACATATATATACACACATACATACACATATATGTATACATATATATATGCGCATGTATATATATTATATGTATATATATATATATATATATATATATATATATATATATATATATATATATGTGACAGGGTTCTTTCAGTTTCCATCTACCAAATACTTATAAGTCTTTGGTTGGCCAAGGTTATAGGAAAAAAACACTTGCCCAAAGTACCATACAGTGGGACTGAACCCAGAACCATGTTGTTGGGAAGCAAATATATACATATATATATGCAAAATTTAGATTCAGATGAATATGGTGCTTAAGTTAAAGGCACCAGAATTTGGTATGGTATTATCCATATAAATCAAATGGGGTGATTATAATTAAAATAAGCAACAAGGATATCCAAGGTAGTGTAGTACAATCGTTTCATGCTACTTCATTTTATCACACAATGTAAGTATTACATCAGTTTTAAAATGTAGAGCAATCTTCAGCTACATATAGAATTTTTTAATTAAATAGACAATGTACATATGTATATGTATATATAACGGGAAGGTTTACGAAAATAAACAAAAGACGAAGGCAGGTGGAGTACAAACAAACAAATGTATTAGTATAGCACGCTCGGGAATAGAATAGAAAAAGTCTTTTACGTTTCGAGCTTACGCTCTTCGACAGAAAGATATACATGTATATGTATATATATATGTATATGTATATATGTATATGTGTATATGTTATATATATATATATATATATATATATATATATATATATATATACATACATATATGCATCCATTATGCTAGAAGAAGACCTGCTATGGTCTAACCACTAAGAAAAGATTGTTCTCAAGAAAATTTAGCAAAATGCCAGAACGTAAGTGAGCAAGACAAATGAAAAGATACAAAATATAGATTAATTACAAACCCGGTTTCGTTGTTAATGATTTATGTAATTAGATTTTTAAAATATGCAAGACCGCTGGTTTTAAATTGATATTAATTAAGTTAATATTCAATTTTTCAACCTTATTATTTTACATTTCATATACATGTATGTATATATACACATATACATATACACATATATACATATACATATATATACATATACATACATATATATATACATACATATATATATACACACACACACATATATATGTATATATATATATATATGAAAAAACAAGTCAAAAATAGAAAATGCTAAGATGATTTTATAGTGAATCTTTCAGTACCGGTTTCGGTTATTTTGAGACCTTTTCAACTGTAACGATTAAATAATTAAATTTAGAAAAATTTAGAAAAATTAGAAGAAAGGTTTTTTTAAAGGAATACTTCCATAGTAGTGTTCAGATATAGGTGGCATTCTGCCTTTCTCTGACTCCCTTGTTTGCACTTGTGTATTCGAGGTCGTATATATATACTCTTTTACGTGTTTCAGTCATTTGACTGCGGCCATGCTGGAGCACCGCCTTTAATCGAGCAACTTGACCCCGGGACTTATTCTTTTGTAAGCCCAGTACTTATTCTATCGGTCTCTTTTGCCGAACCGCTAAGTAACGAGGACATAAACACACCAGCATCGGTTGTCAAGCAATGCTAGGGGGACAAACACAGACACACAAACACGCATATATATATATACATATATACGACGGGCTTCTTTCAGTTTCTGTCTACCAAATCCACTCACAAGGCTTTGGTCGGTCCGAGGCTATAGTAGAAGACACTTGCCCAAGGTGCCACACAGTGGGACTGAACCCGGAACCATGTGGTTGGTAAACTAGCTCCTTACCACACAGCCACTCCTGCACCTATATATATATATATATATATATACACACACACACACAGACAGGTGCACACATAACTGTTTGGTAAGAAGCTTGCTTCCCAACTAAGTGGTTTCAAGTTCAATCCCACTGCATGGCACCTTGGGCAAGTGTTTTCTACTAAAGCCTTGGGCTGACCAAAGCCTTCTGAGTAGATTTTGTAAACGGAAACTAAAAGGAGCCCATGTGTGTGTGTATTTGTGTGTTTGTATGTGTGTGTGTGTGTGTGTGATTGTGTATTTGTGTGTGTTCTGTATGTGTGTGAGTGAGTGTGTGTGTGTGTGTGTGTGTGTGTGTGTGTGTGTGTGTGTGTGTATGTCTGTGTTTGACTCCTGTCACTGCAAGACAACCGGTGTTGGTTTACATCCCAGCAACTTATTCGTTTAGCCATAGAGAGCCGTAGAATAAGCACCAGGCTTTAAAAAATGGGGGGGGAGGGGAAAGTTCATTCAACTAAAAAAAATTTTTCAAGGCAGTGCCCCAGCATGGCCACAGTTGAATGACTGTAACGAGTAAAAGATAAAGGTAAGGGATATTAAAAATTTCGATCTTTCAAGCACCATATGTAATATGAGAATGCTGTGGTGTTTTTGTTGTCAGTATATCAAAACATTTCTCCTTTCTTATTTCCTCCTACCACAGGTTTTTCTCTGTAACCAACTCACAAGGAAACAATGAAGGGCTGTCAATACGTTGTCATCAGTTTGCTATTTGCTGCTTTGGTGTCTTCGGTATCCTGCCAATGGTTTTACGACAATCGACTGAATTGTTTTGCCCGTTGCGTGACTTGCCTTATGACCGGGCTTGATTGTGAACCTCACCATCCATTCCCATCAGGCTATGAAGAGTGCCAGTTCTACTGCATATTAGAACACGAGACCGTTTATCAAAACTTTCCAGCAATTCAAAACAGCATACATCTTTGCAGGCACAGTCACTTAAGAGACCTCAACGTTCTTAACTCATGTGTCCGTCAACGAATTAGAGTTATGTATCCAGAAGTCTACAAGAAGTTAACTTGGATGCCTCAAACCAGAACAGCATACTGAAAAACTTGCTGATTTTTCTTCATTTTAAATGTAAAATTGCATGTAAAATTGAAAATATCAAATTAATTTTGAAATATATATCAAAGCTACTGAACACAAAAAGATATTTCCTTTTAACCCTTTTGTTACCAACCCGGCTGAAACCGGCTCTGGCTCTTTAGTACAAATATTTTGTTTTCATAAGTTTTCAATTAAAATCTTCCACCAAACCTTAGTCACAATTTATGTTCCTAACACTAGCTGAATGATAACAAAGTTATTTTACTAAATTCTTTGTTATATTTAAAGTAATTGAAAGAAACACAGAGCATCTCAAAATAAATATGGTAACGAAAGGTTTAACATGTGTGTCAAAATAATTATGAAAGACATGTACAGCAATAAGCAGAAAGGAAAATAAACAGATATGGATAAACTCATTTCATCAGCCAGGTTTTTATTTAGAGTCATTATGATTTCAGTCCTGGAAAACAGGGAATCACTTATCAGTGTTAGTTTGTTTTTAGTCATCATAATCTAACAGTTAAGCATGAGACCTATAAAAATCAGTATCAAACTTTAAAATAAATACTGGAGTTGATTTTTTTCAACTAAACCTTTAAAGGTGGTGCTCCTGTATGACTGCATTCCAATGACTGAAACAAGTAAACAATAAAAGAATAAAAAAATATAATGTGTGTGTGTGTTATAAAAAAAAAAAATAATAATGAAATTATTGTATACAGTGCTCAGGGCACCACAACTTGTCAGAGAGTGCATATAAAGTACATGCAGTAATGTAGAAATGTCTGGAAAGCGAACAGTGTACGAGTCAGATACATGCTTGTGTGTGTATGGAGGGGAGAAAATCAGGTGTAGTGTTGGCGAATCTCAGAAAGCATGGAAGTTTTGAAGGATGCAGTGCTCCGACAACTAACAACCGATGCCGGCAGTTTGTTCCATGCTTCAGCAACTCTCAGCGAGAAAAAATGTTTCCTGAAGTCATGGGAGCTGTGCTGTTTTCTTACTTTGTAAATATGTCCACGGGTGTTAGATGGGTGGAGTTTGAAAAGGTGCTCAGAGTTATTGTTTGTGCGATGGTTGATAATTTTATGGGTGTCTGCCAAGTCAGCTGCCAGACGTCGGAGTTTCAATGTGTCCATGCCCATTATATAAATGTTCACACACATGCACACGTATATATATGTTTGTACAATAACTGACCCAATTGTTCAATCATTGGTGGAATGGTCTGATTCTTAGCATCCAATCAAATGGGTCAAATGTTGTTATGAATATTGATTTAGTGATTACATCAAATACATGGTAGGGGCCACCAAATACAGAAGGGCCGGGCAAGATAGCCAACTGGTGTTAACTTGACTTCAGTTCAGTGAAGCATGCAATGGATCAGAGGCAACCATTGAAATAGTTGATTGAACCCAGGCAGATACAAACACACACACATACAAACTCAAATTGTTTACTAAGTACATGAATAACTTAGATTTATTTAATTTTTATTTTTTCTTCCTCTGTTACCCTTTTCTAACATCTTCAATAAATTTATGGTTTTATTGCACAAAAAATGTAAAGTATAATTGCATATATTAAAAAAAAACACTTGCATTCAGTTTTTTTTTTTTTTTGTACTTGTTTCAGTCATTTGACTGTGGCCATGCTGGAGCACCGCCTTTAGTCGAGCAAATCGAACCCCGGGACTTATTCTTTGTAAGCCCAGTACTTATTCTATCGGTCTCATGCTGGAGCACCGCCTTTAGTCGAGCAAATCGAACCCCGGGACTTTCTTTGTAAGCCCAGTACTTATTCTATCGGTCTCATGCTGGAGCACCGCCTTTAGTCGAGCAAATCGAACCCCGGGACTTATTCTTTGTAAGCCCAGTACTTATTCTATCGGTCTCATGCTGGAGCACCGCCTTTAGTCGAGCAAATCGAACCCCGGGACTTATTCTTTGTAAGCCCAGTACTTATTCTATCGGTCTCATGCTGGAGCACCGCCTTTAGTCGAGCAAATCGACCCCGGGACTTATTCTTGTAAGCCCAGTACTTATTCTATTGGTCTCATGCGGAGCACAGCCTTAGTCGAGCAAATCGACCCCGGGACTTATTCTTTGTAAGCCCAGTACTTATTCTATCGGTCTCATGCTGGAGCACCGCCTTTAGTCGAGCAAATCGACCCCGGGACTTATTCTTTGTAAGCCCAGTACTTATTCTATCGGTCTCATGCTGGAGCACCGCCTTTAGTCGAGCAAATCGACCCCGGGACTTATTCTTTGTAAGCCCAGTACTTATTCTATCGGTCTCTTTTTGCCAAACCGCTAAGTGACGGGGACGTAAACACGCCAGCATCGGTTGTCAAGTGATGTTGGGGGGACAAACACAGACACACAAACATATACACACACATGCATATATATATATATATATATATATATACATATATACGACAGACTTCTTTCAGTTTCCGTCTACCAAATCCACTCACAAGGCTTTGGTCAGCCCGAGGCTATAGCAGAAGACACTTGCCCAAGATGCCACGCAGTGGGACTGAACCCGGAACTATGTGGTTAGTAAACAAGCTACTTACCACACAGCCACTCCTATTGATGTTTCATTCATAATTCATTGGTCAGTAGGACTGAAGGGGTCAATATCCACATCACATGTATGCTGGACATTACCTTATTTAACCACAATTTACAGAAGATTTTTACATCCACACAATATATCTTTCCCATCTCTCTCTTTGCCAAAAATGTTTCTCCTTTACTTTCCATAGAGTAAATGATAGGGTGTAGTTAACGGACCTTATTTACTTTATACTGAAGAGATTCAGTTATATCAAAATAGTAGCTGTATACGAAGGCGCATGGCTCAGTGGTTAGAGCATCGAGCTTACGATCATGAGGTTGTGAGCTTGAATCCCGGACCGGGCTGCATGTTGTGTTCTTGAGCAAGGCACTTTATTTCACGTTGCTCCAGTTCACTCAACTGTAGAAATGAGTTGTGACATCACAGGTGCCAAGCTGTATCGACCTTTGTCTTTCCCTTGGATAACACTGGTGGCGTGGAGAGGGGAGGCTGGTATGCATGGGCGACTGCTGGCCTTCCATAAACAACCTTGCCTGGACTTGTGTCTAGGAGGGTAACTTTCTAGGTGCAATTCCATGGTCATTCATGACCGAAGGGGGTCTTTACCCTTTATATGAATATTAAAGCCATCTTAGTTGAAGTGAAAGAACCAAAAAAAAGGAAAAGAAAAGGAAAACTGGTGGCAGGGGTTGTGGTGAGAGGAATATAAAGAACCTCAGTTCAATTCTAACTTGTCTTGATAGAGAGTACGGTATGAAATAGCAGCCTGATAGTTTAGTCTCCATCCAGCAAGAATATACAAAAATGGTAAAATATACAAAACTTGTTTGAGGTTAAAACATTAACTGAGGATACACAAAGAAGTATTTTGCATGGCAGGATATTTTGCATGGCGGCGAGCTGGCAGAAACGTTAGCACGCCGGGCGAAATGCTTAGCGGTATTTCGTCTGCATTACGTTGTGAGTTCAAATTCAGCCAAGGTCGACTTTGCCTTTCATCCTTTCGGGGTCGATAAATTAAGTACCAGTTACGCACTGGGGTCGATGGAATCGACTTAATACCTATGTCTGTCCTTGTTTGTCCTCTCTGTGTTTAGCCCCGTGTGGGTAGTATAGAAATAGGTATTTCGTCTGCTGATACGTTCTGAGTTCAAATTCCACCGAGATCGACTTTGCCTTTCATCCTTTCGGGGTCGATAAATTAAGTACCAGTTACGCACTGGGGTCGATGGAATCGACTTAATACCTATGTCTGTCCTTGTTTGTCCCCTCTGTGTTTAGCCCCTTGTGGGTAATAAAGAAATAGAAATAGGTATTTCGTCTGCGTTACGTTGTGAGTTCAAATTCCGCCGAGGTCGACTTTGCCTTTCATCCTTTCGGGGTCGATAAATCAAGTACCAGTTACGCACTGGGGTCGATGGAATCGACTTAATACCTATGTCTGTCCTTGTTTGTTCCCTCTATGTTTAGCCCCTTGTGGGTAATAAAGAAATAGGATTGCTCTGCAAATATTTTACTTACATCTAAGAAATTTCTTTTTCTCTCTCTCTCTCTCTTTTCTCTTCTGTTAAAGTGTTTAATGATTTAGGATGAAAAGAAAATTTACGTTCATGCTTTCATATCCTTACGCCTCCAGTACAGTTGATATTGTCAACAAGAGAGGAAGAATACACCGCTACAGTGTTATAACAATACAAAACAATAACTCTGAGCACCTTTTCAAACTCCACCCATCTAACACCCGTGGACATATTTATTTACAAAGTAAGAAAACAGCACAGCTCCCATGACTTCAGGAAACATTTTTTCTCGCTGAGAGTTGCTGAAGCGTGGAACAAACTGCCGGCATTGGTTGTTAGTTGTCAGAGCACTGCATCCTTCAAAACTTCCATGCTTTCTGAGATTCGCCAACACTACACCTGATTTTCTCCCCTCCATACACACACAAGCATGTATCTGACTCATACATTGTTCGCTTTCCAGACATTTCTACATTACTGCATATACTTTATATGCACTTTCTGACAAGTTGTGGTGCACCTGAGCACTGTATACAATAATTTCATTATTATTATTATTATTAAAATAGAAACAGCCGCAGTGACAAACATGTAATGAACCAACAATCACTATTTCCAGCACACTAACTCAAACTGTAAACTGTCCCTGGAACATCGAAGACCAAACTATGAACTGCTGACTATTGTCAGACGACTATTATTCTCTAGAAAAACATTCTTGCTCACAACATCATAAGCGGAAAGTGTAACCTCTCGAAGGAGCTGTTCTTCACTCCTGCTCCAGAGCGTCGGGTGCGGGGTCATTCCGAAAAGTTCTATCTGCGACGATTTCATCTCAATCGAAGGAGAGGGGCTTTCTCCGTCCGGGTTGCGGATCCGTGGAATAAGCTGCTGGACGAGATGGTGAAGATGCCGACGACCGCTCGGTTCAAAGTCTCCCTTGACCACAAGTGGCCTGAACTCTTTACATGAACACCACCCTGTACATAACTTAATGTCCCCCTACATGGCCTTGCTTTTTTGAGCCAAAAAATTAACTAACTAACTAACTAACTAACATATGTAGTGGCCCCGTTTATTCTCGTCAGAGGGCGTTGTACTCTCACCAAAACGCACACACCAGGGGGATCCAGGAATTTTTTTTTTTTTTTGGAGGGTGTGTTGCCCAAAAGTTTTGAAGAAAATACTATATAAGGTGGGAATCACAATTCCTAACAAATGGACCCATTTTTATGTATTCTGACTTTGTTGTAGCAGACCGTATGAAACAGTAATGGTATGGAACTGCTGGAAATAAAATAACAATTTTATTATATTTACAACGGATCAGCTAGAAAGGGGTTGCCTGGGCAACTAGGACAACACCCCTGCATCCACCACTGCACACACACACACACATATTACACTGTGAACTATTTCTCTTCTTCCCTCTGTTTAAGTAACTTTGTAGAATGTTGAATTCAGCTTAATTTATGTCCTCAGTTATATCTTACTGAAGACTTCAAAGAAGAATTGCTACCAGTGACTAAAAACATTATGAAATTTATTTTATAACAAAATAAGTTGTGGTGCACCTGAGCACTGTATACAATAATTTCATTATTATTATTATATATAAAAGAAGAAAAAAAATGGAAAATTAAAGATTAAAAATTGAATATGCATGTTACTCAACTAAGTTTAACTTAGAAGTGATTCTCTCCTTTCAATCAGAAACATATCAGAGGCAAACCACATATTCAAATAGAAATATAATGAAATAGCACACAGAGAGCGCAAACCTCCACCAAGGCAACACCAATGTCCTCTCAACGATTAGCCAGAGATGATTTTTAAAATGAGAATATCTTAAATAAACTCGATTGCTCTCAGAAATGAGAATACTAAAAATGAACCTGACCACTCTCAAAAATTAAGTAAAAAAATAAAAAGAACGGAAAAATAATCCAGAATCCCTGTCTGGTACCGGATCGATCCCAAAATCTAATCAGTTTGTGCCAGTCATGAGGCCAAACATCCCTGAAAGTTTCATCCAAATCCATCCAGTGGTTCTTGAGATATCTTGTCCACGGACAAACAAACAAACATACATCATCATCATCATTGTTCGACTGTGGTCGAGACAATGGAATTTACCATGCTACGCCAGACTTCACAGTCCATCATAGCATTACGGAGGTCCTGTTGCTGGATGCCTGTATCCCTGGAGATTACATCAGGGTAGGAGAGTGTGCACCCTCTGGTATTGCGAGTAGATGGCTTCCAGAGGAGAAGAGGAGAAATTACTTCTTTTTCAGCTCTACAACAATGTCCAGCAAACTGGACTCTCCTACCTTTCACAAGAGATGACACAGGTGGTAGTTTCCCATATATTTGCATTTTGGTTGGATGGCGCTTCCACGAGAGATTTTGAGCTCTCATAAGGAGGCGAGTGTAGGTTCCATCCAACCGCCTCTCAAGCTTCTTTGATAACGTCCAGGTTTCTGAGCCATACAGTAGAATTGGTTCGACTGTGGCTTTGAAGATTTCAAGTTTGAAGTCTCTACTTAGATTTGATGACCAGATCTTATGCATGTCATTACAGGCTGACCAGGCCATACACAACTGAAACAATACCTCCGCCTTCATTAAGGCAGAGGTAATAATAATTATTTGATAAAAATTATTTGATATATTTTATTCCATTAAACTTAAATGTAATTCACTAAACAAAATATAAGAATAAAAAGTGATTCCTGGAAAGACAATTCTCTTTCTTGCAAAATAAATCAAAAACTCATAAACAAATAGCTTCTTTTTATCTTATTTCCTCTACAAAACCAAGAACAAAAAGTGTTTAACTATTATATAACCCACAGTGTCAGAATACAACCTTTATTTAATATTAACTCTTCAGCATTTAAATTGACCATTTCCAGCCCAAATATTCTACCTGTTTCGTGTTCAAACAGACCAGATCTGTCCAGTCGCACCTACCCTGCAACGTCATTCCAAAAAAGAAAACCAATCACATTATCAAAGTCTTGATGTTACAATACAATACATGATTCACTTGAAACGACACGAATAAACGAATAAATATGCATTGTATTTGGCAGAGAAATCTGAATACCAAAGGTTTAACCAAACAGGATTCATACATATTTCATAATAGGGAAGCACTCCGTCGGTTACGACGATGAGGGTTCCGGTTGATCCGATCAACGGAACAGCCTGCTCGTGAAATTAACGTGTAAGTGGCTGAGCACTCCACAGACACGTGTACCCTTAACGTAGTTCTCGGGGATATTCAGCGTGACACAGTGAGTGACAAGGCCGGCCCCTTTGAAATACAGGTACAACAGAAACAGGAAGTAAGAGTGAGAGAAAGTTGTGGCGAAAGAGTACAGCAGGGATCACCACCATCCCCTGCCGGAGCCTCATGGAGCTTTAGGTGTTTTCGCTCAATAAACACTCACAACGCCCGGTCTGGGAATTGAAACCGCGATCCTATGACCGCGAGTCCGCTGCCCTAACTACTGGGCCATTGCGTCTCCTTTCATAATAAATATCTATTAAATACACACAAATTCAGACTGAGCAGACAACAACATACAAAGATCACACAACCAGTCCTCAGAGGAACTCAACACAGGAGAGCAAGTATTTCTCTGTAGTAAATTGATGTATAAACATCATAAAGTATCCAGGAGCTTGATTATTAATACATCGTTAAATTCCAATAAATTATTAGAATACAATAGAGAGAGAGAGACACTCTTTTACTCTTTTACTCTTTTACTTGTTTCAGTCATTTGACTGTGGCCATGCTGGAGCACCACCTTTTAGTCGAGCAAATCGATCCCAGAACTTATTCTTTGTAAGCCTAGTACTTATTCTAACGGTCTCTTTTGCCGAACCGCTAAGTTACGGGGACATAAACACACCAGCATCGGTTGTCAAGCGATGTTGGGGGGACAAACACAGACACACAAACATACACACATACACATACATATATATTTCAGTTTCCATCTACCAAATCCACTCACAAGGCTTTGGTCGGCCCGAGGCTATAGTAGAAGACACTTGCCCAAGATGCCACGCAGTGGGACTGAACCCGGAACCATGTGGTTCGTAAGCAAGCTACTTACCACACAGCCACTCCTATGCCTACACTGAATACAATTTCACAGAAAGTAATTTTCAAAAACAGATGCAAACATATCTGTACATTTTAAAGATAATATGGAATTCTGGGATATGTACGAAAGTGTTATCATCTTCTACAATGAAAATGTAACGAAACAAGTGAATAGTTCTTATTCATAGCTGACCAATTAACCCTTTCGTTACCGTATTTATTTTTGAGATGCTTTGTGTTTCTTTCAATTATTTCAACTATAACAAAGAATTTAGTAAAACAACTTAGTTATCATTAAGCTAGTGTCAGGAACATTAATCGTGACTAAGGTTTGGTGGAAGATTTTAATTCAGAACTTACGAAAGCAAGACATTTGTACTACAGAGCCAGAGCCGGTTTCACCTGGGTTGGTATCAAAAGGGTTAAACATGTTAGAAGGGTAATATGAACAAAGGACATTATGTATTGTGTCCACTACTAATATAACTTTAACCCATTTGTTACTATATTCCAGTTGAAATTACACTGCCTTTGTGCCAATTAGTTTTGAAAATAAGGTAGAATTTAGTAAAATAACCTGGTCGTTATTAAGTTGGTATTTAGAACATAAATTAACTTGAAATTCCTATGGAAAGTTTTAATTTAGATTACTTTAACCATTTTGTTAACATAATCCTGTTGAAATATACTGACTTTGAAATAATAAATAGTAATAATGAAATTATTGTATACAGTGCTCAGGTGCACCACAACTTGTCAGAAAGTGCATATAAAGTACATGCAGTAATGTAGAAATGTCTGGAAAGCGAACAACGTATGAGTCAGATACATGCTTGTGTGTGTATGGAGGGGAGAAAATCAAGTGTAGTGTTGGCGAATCTCAGGAAGCATGGAAGTTTTGAAGGATGCAGTGCTCCGACAACTAACAACTGATGCCGGCAGTTTGTTTCCTGAAGTAATGTATTTTAGTTTTATTTTCCTGGAAATAAAAACATGACAAGGACTTTTCTTTGCCCAAAGCAAGAAAAAGAAATTGTACAACCAAACAAATATTATTTGTGAAATTAACTATTTTGATGAAACTTTCTTGTAAAGTTGACTTCAAAACATGTTGGAATATTTATCTGAAAATACAGAAACTGGATAACATTTTTATTACATTTCCAATATTGGTAACATTTACTAAAATGAATCTCATTTGAAGAATTGCCATTGTTTGAAATCATCTGATATGAGTCCTCTGAACCCATTTCTTCCGAAACCATAAATTTGCACCAAATGCCAAGATCTATCATCAAAGCAAGTGCTATTGTTGCACAACAATACATGCCCACATACAGATGCCAACAACATTGAAACAATTGAAAAATTAGGATTCAAGTTGCTGGGACACTCTACAGATGGTCCAGATTTCGCCTCCTCTAAATGTCACCTCTTTGGATGACTTAACCCTTTAGCATTTAAACTGGCTATATCCGGCCAAAGGTATTCTGCCTGTTTTATGTTCAAACTGGCCAGATCTGGTCTCTCACACCAACTCTACAATATCGTTTTAAAAATTAACAGCTACCTCATCAAAATCTCATTGCTACAAGATGAAAGTGTTATCATCTTCTAGTAAGTAGCTGTGTGCTTGACTAAAGGCGGTGCTCCAGCATGGCCGCAGTCAAATGACTGAAACAAGTAAAAGATATGTATATATATATATATATATATATATATATATGTATGTATACAAAAGTAGATGATAAACAGACAGACAGAGATATAGAAAGACTGAGAGAGAGAGAGAGATACATACATACATATTAGTTCAGAACAATACGGATGAAAAAGGATTAATTTTGGCAGAATAATGCGAACACTAAAGGGTTAAACATCCTTTATAAGGTCATTGCTTTGCTAGACGTGCAGGAAACAGTGCATAAATGACTCCATGACCAGACGAAAGCATCTGATGGAATAAGCAAGCTCATGGACTGCTGGTGGAAGTGCATCAAAAAGCAAGGAGAGACTGTGTCAGAAAAATGATGGAACTGTTCAAGCGCTGCATTTGGTTTAATAAATTATAGAAATAAGTGTGCACACAATTTTTTACCTATCCTCATATATATATATATATATATGTGTGTGTATGTATACAAAGATAGATAGATAGACAGACAGACTATATATATATATATATATATATATATACAGGAGTGGCTGTGTGGTAAGTAGCTTGCTAACCAACCACATGGTTCTGGGTTCAGTCCCACTGCGTGGCATCTTGGGCAAGAGTCTTCTGCTATAGCCTCGGGCCGACCAATGCCTTGTGAGTGGATTTGGTAGACGGAAACTGAAAGAAGCCTGTCGTATATATGTATATGTATGTATGTGTGTGTTTGTGTGTCTGTGTTTGTCCCCCTAAGCATTGCTTGACAACCGATGTTGGTGTGTTTGCGTTCCCGTCACTTAGCAGTTCGGCAAAAAGAGACCAATAGAATAAGTACTGGGCTTACAAAGAATAAGTCCCAGGGTCGATTTGCTCGACTAAAGGCGGTGCTCCAGCATGGCTGCAGTCAAATGACTGAAACAAGTAAAAGAGTAAAAGAGATACAAATCTGCATATATACTGATTCCAGTCATATACATATATACATGCAGAAATACCCTGTTGATGTTGTTGAAATTTGAATGAAGACACTGCTTCTCTATTTGCAAGAAATCTTGAAATAAACTGAATAACGACATACATACATATATGTCTGCATGGAGGTATATCAATATATATATATATATATATATATGAAATGAATTATATATCAGAAAAGAAGCATACACTAAAGAATCGAGTGGTAATTATTATAAGAAAAATTAAAATTTTGGACATAAAGTTACTAAAGGTTTCATATCCACATAGCCGAAACCCTGTGGACAGCTCGTCAAACTCTTATACAAAGACAAAAAATATATTTATATAGAGTCTGACGATTGTCCACAAGGCTTTGGCTTTGTGGATACGAAACCTTTGTTAACTCTATGTCCAAAATTTTAATTTTTGTTATATATATATTATATATATAACTAGCAGTATCGCCCGGCGTTGCTCGGGTTTGTAAGGGAAATAACTATATAAGCATTTTTAGAGAGTTATAGCCAAAAAATAGCAAAATAATGGGAAAAAAATGATGGTAAATTTTTTTTTAAATCGTTGACTCATCGTAGACATTTTTAGAGAGTTACTTCCCTTATATTAAAAAAATATGCATTAAAATGGAAAAAAATGATGGTAAATTATTTTTAAAATCGTAGACTCATCGTAGACGTGCGCTAATACCCAGAAGCGCTCGATATGAATCACGACTATAAGATACCCGGTTTTGGTTAAACTGCACCGCAAAATGTGGGAGTAGTTAGGAATCTAAATCGGAGTAGACAGACACACAACCTTACTTTTATATATATATATATAACAGCACGATATATATATATATTATATTATATATTATATATATAATGTGCGTAACATTTTCAAATAAATGTTACAAAAAAAGAAAGTTTATCTACAGGAGTCGCGTCCCTTGTCAGAAGTTATCAAAACGGTTGCTTCCACTTCATAACTACAATCACGTATGCTTTTCAGTTAATCATATTTTCTCAGCGCTTTGACGATTTTTTTCAGTTGAAAAAAATAAATCCTATTAGAGTTGTCCCCCTTGCCTGTATTAGCGGGAAATGTGTTCAAGAGAGATTTAATCCTGTTATAACGATTAAAAAATATCTAAAGCGCCGGTTAACACGTAAATTTCAATAATTATAGAAAAAAATATATTGGATCTTTTCAATCTGACAAGATTTTTTAATTATTTTTTTTAGCTAAACACTTTGAAACTTTGGATACCGGTAGAATGTATCACATAGAACAGGGTTTACTCTTAACATCTTTGACAAAATTTTGTATTTTAGAAGCTATTTCGTGTTAAAGTTGTCGTATTGGGTAATTTTAAGGTGACGAGCTGGCAGAAGCGTCAGCACGCCGGGCAAAATGCTTTGCGGTATTTCGTCTGCCGTTACGTTGTGAGTTCAAATTCCGCCGAGGTCGACTTTGCCTTTCATCCTTTCGGATGAATTAAGCACCAGTTACGCACTGGGGTCGTGTAATCGACTTAATACCTATGTCTGTCTTTGTTTGTCCCCTCTGTGTTTAGCCCCTTGTGGGTAATAAAGAAATACGTGTTGGGTAATTTTAACCAATCAATGACGAGTATTCAGCTGAAGAAAACTACTGCAGCTGTTTACGAATAACAACTTACGGGTCCATTGAGAAAACCCAAACAAAACCCTTCTTTAATAACCAGAGATATTTTTATAGCAACATAGGTTTGCTGTTTCAGGGTTGATTTGAGGCTAAATAACAATAAAATTATTACTGAGACAGATCAACGATGGAGCCTCTATATGGTTGCATGACCTGCTAGAAAAAGTAGCCAAACTTTTTTTGGTTTATGTACAGAATAGAAAAACCTCTGACACATTCAATCAGTATCCGAAGTTTAAACTGTTTAGTTAAAAAAGATTTAGCCATAATATGTACCGAGTTCCCATAACATTTTCTATTTATTTCATACGAAAATCTGAATAAATTATGCTAATCAAGGGAATTCTAATATTTGGAATATGGATACTTTCTATCTTTTGTTCTTTCAACTTTTCTTTAACTTTGGCTGCTTCATCATTCAGTGAAGAATTGTTGTTTTAGCCACGGGATAGCTCTGATTGTAATGGATCTGAGAGAAAAGGCATTCCAGCCATGACCATTTTGTCTTATTCTTTTCTAGAAGTAATTAATTCCTAAGCAAACATTATAAAATAATATAAACTTGCATCATTATTATTATTATTATTATTACTATTATTATTATTATTATTATTATTATTATTATTATTATTATTATTATAATAATTATTATTATTATTATTATTATTATTATTATTATTTATTATTATATTATCATTATTATTTTCATTATCATTATCATTATCATTAATCATTATCATTATCATTATCATTGTTATTATTATTATTTTGAAGACAGAAATTTCATTTTTCTTTTTGTCAGGAAGATTTGGTTGCTCTTTCTAGCAACTTGAGCGACCAGGTAAAGGCTCTCTCGTTGCCTCATCTCGTTCCCTTTGTCACTTGTTGTCTAGTCCCAAGTTGGATCTGACTGAACAGATATGATCAAAGACGTCCCAACTGTGACCATTCCGTCTTTCTCCCCAGACATAATGGACTCTGCGTGTATATCACAGGTTAGAGGTTTTTTTTCTATTCTATATATAAAAAAAGGGTTAATGTTTACATCTTGACCCGGACCCGGAAATGAAAATCAAAAATGAATAAATAAATAAATACTGGAATGGGTGTAAAACAATGTGTAGGAAACGAATATGAACAAAAAAGAAAAAGAAAAAATGTGTCCAAAGCAATGGGAAGGTGGGGAGGGGACTTCGGAAAATTTACAAGATCCCAGCTTTTCCCTCGTAACTTTTAGGAAAACGGAGTTTTTTTCAGTGAAATTTTATAGAAATACCTTTGTCCAAGGTACCATGCAGTGTGACTGAACCTGCAACCATGTGGTTGAGAAGCAAGCTTCTTACCACACAGTCACACCTGTATGTGTATGTATATATATATATATATATATATACACACACACGTACTCATGCACACATATATACACACACACACACATGCACATATTTTATAATATAACTAGCAGTATCACCCGGCGTTGTTTGGGTTTGTAAGGGAAATAACTATATAAGCATTTTTAGAGAGTTACTTCCCGTATATAAACCGAGCGAAAATGCATTAAAAATACGGAAAAATTATGGTAAATTTTTTTAAAATCGTAGACTCATCGTAGACGCGCGCTAATACCCAGAAGGGCTCGATATGAATCACGACTATAAGATACCCGGTTTTGGTTAAACTGCACCGCAAAATGTGGGAGTAGTTAGGAATCTAAATCGGTGTAGACAGACACACACACAACTACATTTTTATATATAAAGATAAGTAAAAATGATGTCAAAAAGATGTATAATATAAAAGCAATGTTCAGTAAGTGCTTGAACCAGATTGGATGCCTAAAACTTAATAATGTGTGAAAGGATACAGAAATGAGTAGAAATAAATGATGGCAACAGACAATGGAGCTGTTGAGCTGTTGTAGGTGTAATAACATATGGACAGGTGGTTGGAAGGCATCAAATCATTTATAGCATTTTTATGCAGAAAATAGGAGAAAATTATATAAAGGCACAGGAGTAGCTGTGTGGTAAGTAGCTTGTTTACCAATCACATGGTTCTGGGTTCAGTCCCACTGCGTGGCACCTTGGGTGAGTGTCTTCTACTATAGCCTCGGGCCGACCAAAGCCTTGTGAGTGGATTTGGTAGACGGAAACTGAAAGAAGCCCGTCGTATATATGTATATATATATACATATATGCGTGTATGTGTTTGTGTGTCTGTGTTTGTCCCCCTAGCATTGCTTGACAACCGATGCTGGTGTGTTTATGTCCCCGTTACTTAGCGGTTCGGCAAAAGAGACCGATAGAATAAGTACTGGGCTTACAAAAGAATAAGTCCCGGGGTCGAGTTGCTCGATTAAAGGCGGTGCTCCAGCTTGGCCGCAGTCAAATGACTGAAACAAGTAAAAGAGTAAAGAGTAAATGAAGGAGGAAACCATGAAAATCCAACAACTGAAAGTTTTTGTTGGTTCCTCGTAGATGGATATCAATCCTGGGAGTTTATAGGGTAAAGTCATCGATGAGACAGAAGTGAATTCAAGTTGTCCTTTGTGTTCGTTCGATCCAGGGTTGTGGAGTCGAAACAACAAACTTTGACTCTGATTCCGACTCTGACTCCTCTTTGTGTAATTAAGTGATTGTGGTCTACATACCTCATAAAGCATATGCATACGCTTGTACTTTAGGTGTACATCTTATAACTGGTTTGTATTGAAGAATAAAGATGTGAGTCGGAGTCAGTATAGTTTTACTGACTCCGACTCCAGCTACCCTTAATTGTTTTCAACTCTGATTCCAACTCCACAGCCCTGGTTTGACCTATATTGGTATGTAAGAGTCCTGGGAACCATTAATTAAAGCCTTGCAAGTAGGAAGCTGGAAAGTAGAGGTCATTCTTTACAGCTGTTTCTGAGGTGTGGTATTCACAAGGAGCAGTTAAATGCATTATGTCTACATAATCATAAGGCAGATTGGTACAAGTTAATGTACCTGAATCAGCTCAGGTGTGAAGTAAGTCAACTTCCTACTCTGTCGTCAAATAGGAAACAGATTAATGTAGAGAGAAGATTAATGTGAAGAGAAGCTTAATGTAGATAGAAGATTAATGTAGAGAGATTAATGTGGTGAGAAGATTCATGTGGAGAGAAGATTAATGCGGGGAGAAGATTAATGTAGAGAAAATATTTATAAAAGAAATACTGAAGAATGACCTCAGGAAGAACCTGGAACCATGTATTTGGGAAGCAAGCTTCTTACCACACAGCCACTCCATTTAACTTTGCCCATTAAAACCACTGGTAAATAATATTACCATATTTGGCAATATGGGTTTCAAATTTTGGCACAAGGCCAGCAAGTTTGGAGGGAGGGGCAAGTCAATTACATCGACCCCCAGTACGTAACTGATACTTATTCTATTGACCCTGAAATTTGAGTTCAGATTGCAGAGACAGACGAAATACCAATAAGCGTTTTGTCTGGCATAAATTGTTGATTTATTGAAATAATTTTTGTCTCCAGACAAGATAGGACAATCACCCGGTTGCACTTGGTACCAACTTCATTTTCCCAAACTTGACATGCCATTAAGTCAGGCTGTCTTGAGATGTGAAGACAACTGTGGCGCAGGAGTGGCTGTGTGGTAAGTAGCTTGCTAACCAACCACATGGTTGTGGGTTCAGTCCCACTGCGTGGCATCTTGGGCAAGTGTCTTCTGCTATAGCCTCGGGCCGACCAAAGCCTTGTGAGAGGATTTGGTAGACGGAAACTGAAAGAAGCTTGTTGTATATATGTATATATATATATATGTATGTGTGTGTGTATGTGTTTGTGTATCTGTGTTTGTCCCTCTGTCATTGCTTGACAACCGATGCTGGTGTGTTTACGTCCCCGTCACTTAGCAGTTTGGCAAAAGAGACTGATAGAATAAGTACTGGGCTTACAAAGAATAAGTCCCGGGGTCGATTTGCTCGACTAAAGGCGGTGCTCCAGCATGGCCGCAGTCAAATGACTGAAACAAGTCAAAAGAGTAAAAAGAGAAAAAGAGTATGTGTTTCTGCCTCAACGAGCATCATCAGCACAGCAATTGTTTCAATTTATCTTCAGCAGACGAAGCATTAAGGCATACACCGAAAGAAGAGAAGAACACATTTATGGTGGCAGTAAAATGCTGAACTGGAGGGGAAGTGAAAAACAACGGAGAGTGACCAGTGGCATGAGTTAAGCTGAACGAGGGTGATGTTATCTACTTGTTATGCATATGTGTGTGCGTGTGTGTGTTATCTCTATCTACATGTATGTACAAATATAGATATAGATATATATATATGCTTGTATGTATGTGCAAAGAATGAAAGATAGACAAACTGAGTGACAGACAGACAGACAAGTAGTTTGATAGAAAGATAGACAGAAATAGATAGGTAGATAGATAGATAGATAGATAGATAGATAATGTTTCTTTATTTGCCACACGGTTGAACACAGAGGGACAAAATACAAAGTGGAGCTTTTCTTTTTGGGAAAGAAAAAGAATAGACAGATA
>NC_043020.1:8986065-9046065 GCF_006345805.1 Octopus sinensis
TGGTGGTCGTGGGAAGAGCTGTGTTTTCTATTTCCAGCACATCGTATTGTCACATAGATGTTTCCTCGTTCGCTCAAGTGTTTGTTTCTTCTTCACTCGTCTGCTCTCATCGAGAAGACCAGTGGCTATCAACTGGGGTTCATTTAAGACTATACTCTTTACTCTTTTACTTGTTTCAGTCACTTGACTGCGGCCATGCTGGAGCACCGCCTTTTTTAATCGAGCAACTCGACCCCGGGACTTATTCTTTTTTTGTAAGCCCAGTACTTATTCTATCGTTCTCTTTTTGCCGAACCGCTAAGTGACGGGGGACATAAACACACCAGCATCGGTTGTCAAGCAATGCTAGGGGAACAAACACACCCACGCATATATATATATATATATATATATACACACACATATACGACGGGCTTCTTTCAATTTCCATCTACCAAATCCACTCACAAGGCTTTGGTCGGCCCGAGGCTATAGTAGAAGACACTTACCCAAGGTGCCACGCAGTGGAACTGAACCCGGAACCATGTGGTTGGTTAGCAAGCTACTTACCACACAGCCACTCCTATGCCTCTATGTAGTTAGAATTTATCTGCAGTATACCGCTTCAACAACCCACAAAATATTTTAACAGTTTTTATACAATTCCTAACAATATTTAATTACAAAAGTGTAGAAGGATTTTTAAAAAATTGAATGACTGTGGGGGTTCATCCAAGTGAAATAGGAATTAAAGTCAAAAGGATCCAAGGACAAAAAATGATTGAGAACCACTGAGTAGCTGTATGATCAAAGTCATTCCAGACATGACAATCATGTAGAACCGCCATGTCTTTTTTTTTTAACATAGTGTGACTGAAGAGGAAGAGGGATGATTTGGTTGCTATAACAATCAAGTTGAATGATCGCATACACTTTTTCCTCACAGTGTATTAAATGTACATGTCCCTGTTATGTACCATTTAACATGCATTAAACCTAGCATTTGTGTTTCTTAACCCATTAATTGTTTTTTACCAATGTTTTTGTTGGTATCTTGACCCTCTCCACTCCATAAAGGTCAAACATCTTGTCAGTTCTTGAGAAACCCAGGCTCTACTAGCAAGAAAACTCCACTACACCATATCCACTAAACGTGAACAGCACTTAGTTAGGGCCCTCATAGTTGCACCGACTGCGAGACCTCAAACTTACCGAGGATTCCACCTGATGAAAGCATGTTCTCAGCATAGTTAGGATAGCACCAGAAAGACTGGTCCTTAGCTTCAGGGCTGCAAAATATCTCAGCCTTAACCAGCTGTCAACAATCTACAAAGTTCAAGTGAGATCCTCCATAAAGTACTGCTCCTACAGCTGGGAGCAGCCACACCATGTAAAAAAAGACATGGCAGTTCTACATGATTGTCATGGCTGGAATGACTTTGATCATACATGCACTCAGTGATTCTCAACCGTTTTTTGCTTATGGGCCCCTTGGATTCCTATTTTACTCGTTATTAAAAAAAATATATTTTGTGTATTGTAGAAGTATAAATGATGTACTGCAGATGAATTTTAATAAAATCTTGTGTGGACCCCAGTTAATACCCACTGGTCTACATGATGAGGGCAGAATAGATTTCTTTACTACCCACAAGGGGCTAAACATAGAGGGGACAAACAAGGACAGACATAGGTATTAAGTCGATTACATCGACCCCAGTGCGTAACTGGTCTTAATTTATCAACCCCGAAAGGATGAAAGGCAAAGTCGACCCTGGCGGAATTTGAACTCAGAACGTAATGGCAGACGAAATACGGCTATGCATTTCGCCCGGCTTGCTAACGTTTCTGCCAGCTCGCCGCCTATGAGGGCAGAATAGTGAAGAAACACCACCACCTGAATGAATGAGGGACCCTCAGTGTGGCAATACAAGGTGCTAGAAATAGAAAACAAATCTATCCTCACCACCACCATACACACACACATGCTGCAGATTTTAGAAAAGCAGGGAAGGTCACATTGAATAATGTGGCTATGCTCTTCAGACCTGATGTACTGCATCTAGAGAAGGTCCAGGATGTCTATATGCATAGTAGTAGCACAGGTTAGCCACTCAACTGATCAATATTCAATCACTTGTGGACATGCTCCACAGGTGTACTGTCTCCTCTCTCTGTTGTTACTATAATGACCTCTCCTCCACAGAGCTGGCTCGCCTTCTAACCCTATCAATCAGGCACTCCCAATGCCTTCACCTGTTCACCCCTCATCTCTCTCTATATAAACGGCAGTTTGTCTGTCTGTGTGTCTGTCAGGTTGTACCCTCACCCTGACCACGGCTTTCAACCGATTCTGATGAAACTTGACGCACACATAGCCCAATGTCATAATTCAAAACTAACGCAGCGAAAATTTTGAAAAGTTCCCCCAGTTCTGAAAAAATCGTTAAATTCGACATGGGGTCGAGAATCTAAGCTTTTTGTGTGCAACACATTTTCTGGGCTGTACGTGGGCTGTTCACGCGTTGGGAGGCGCAATGATATTTCCATGTTTTCGCCCAAAGGGACAGCTAGGAACATCGTATACACAGAAGTATTTGAGTGAAGAGAAGACATTGCAACCTACACATGCGCCTTCGTTCCCTAGGGGAAAAGGACTAGATTGGGATTAGTCGTTGCCTACTAGGGGCTCTTACATACCCGGGCAACGCCGGGCTATGCTGCTAGTCACTGATACATCTACACCTCTTGGCCTCATGCTAACCATTATACTCTCAATCTTTTGCCTGGAATCATCTCCCTCCCTGCCGCTGTTGATCTGCAACAGTTTAAATGGCCAATCTAATGGCATCACTCACCAGTCTTGGAGGACCTGCAGACATCATGGCCAATGCATCCTCCTCCAGATTCTGTAGGAAAAAGCAAGAAAAAATCTATGAATTAGGAGTGGCTGTGTGGTAAGTAGCTTGCTTACCAACCACATGGTTCCGGGTTCAGTCCCACTGCGTGGCATCTTGGGCAAGTGTCTTCTGCTATAGCCTCGGGCCGACCAAAGCCTTGTGAGTGGATTTGGTAGACGGAAACTGAAAGAATCCTGTCGTATATATATATATATATATATATGTGTGTGTATATGTTTGTGTGTCTGTGTTTGTCCCTCTAGCATTGCTTGACAACCGGTGCTGGTGCGTTTACGTCCCCGTCACTTAGCGGTTCAGCAAAAGAGACCGATAGAATAAGTACTGGGCTTACAAAGAATAAGTCCCGGGGTTGATTTGCTCGATCAAAGGCGATGCTCCAGCATGGCCGCAGTCAATGACTGAAACAAGTAAAAAAGTATAGTCTTGTTACTTGTTGACCAAGGCTAAAGAACCAGAAGCATGCATCTGGGAATCTGCTTGAGGATAACACTGGGCAGTTAAAGGGTACCAAAAAAAAATCCTTCATGGGAGCTGCAGTGAATTTTCCTTTGTCATAAACTTATTTCAATTAACTTCAATTAATCACTGTTTGGTGTTAATGCTGATATATGAATCTCTGGTAAAGCACAAGGGTGTTACACAAGCACTCAACTTAGAGTGCATTGCATCTTATAGCAGGAACAGCTGTAAGCTATTGAAGTCCCTGGCATAATTTTTTGCTCCCTTGTCATTTATTTAATCTTTTATTTCACTCTGCAGTCAATTAATGCTTTATTTTGAAGCATTAATTTTGTATGTTGAATTTGAATACTGGGTTATTAGTATCACTATGTTGAAGCGAAATATTCTTTTCTACTCTAGGCATAAGGGCCCCCAATTTTTTTTGGTGGTAGGGGTGGGGTCCAGTCGATCAGATTGACTCCAAAATGCAATTGGTACCTAATTTATTGATCCCAAAGGGATGAAAGGCAAAGTTGACCTTGGTGGAATTTGAACTCAGAATGTAAAGACGAAATACCGCTAAGCATTTCTCCCGGAGTGCTAACATTTCTGCCAGCTCGCTACCTTAGATAGATAAATATATTCTTTTCTACTCTAGGTACAAGGCCTGAAATTTTTGGGGAGGGAGCCAGTCAATTAGATTGATCCCCAGTATGCAGCTGGTACTTAATTTATCGAGCCCAAAAGGATTAGAGGCAAAGTCGACCCCGGTGGAATTTGAACTCACAACTTAAAGAGACGAAATACCACTAAGCATTTTACCCAGCATGCTAATGATTCTGCCAGCTTGCCACTGAAGCAAAATATTAAGATGTGTGTGTGTGTGTATACATGCATATATGTGTATATATGATCTTGTTTGGAGTTATCAGACTGCAGTTATACTGGGACTCCACTCTGAATTTTAGTTGGTTGAATTGATCCCTTTCAGATTTTTTAGGTTTAAGCCTTGTACTGATTTTATTGATCTCCTATGTTGAACTGCCAAGTTACAGGAATAAATTTGTACCAACACTAAGCAAATAGATATACCCACACAAACAGGCTTCTTTCAGTTTCTGTCTACTAAACATATACATACATATGTACACACATGCATACACACACACACACATATACACAGGCACAACAGGTTTGTTTCAGTTACTAAACGCATACATACATATGTACACACACATATTTATATTATATATATATATATATATATATGCACAGACACATACACACATTCACACGCACAAACATGCATGCATACACACACACACACATGCATGTGCACACACATACGTGCACATGTACATACACACGTACACTTATGTAGAGCTAGATAAGTACAACTGGCAAGAATTGACGGTTTCAAAGTTAAGTGGAGCTACATGTTGAAAGAAATACTAGTTTTTTTTCGACAGAAATTCCAAAGTCATTTTGAAAACTATAAGATTCTTTGAAGTTAAAGGGAACCATGAAATAACACCCAATTTCTTTTAAAATAAAAAATTTTTTCTTTTTGGTTTACCAGAAGTGGTTACTTCTTGCAATGATGAAGTACAGTCCCATATGGGCAAATGTCGAACAGACACCCAATTTCTTTTGAAATAGAATTTTTTTCTTTTTGGTTTACCAGGAGTGGTTACTTCTTGCAATGATGAAGTACAGTCCCATATAGGCAAATGTCGAACAGACAGGCTGTAACGACAGATCACGTTCTTTGTCATTCCATTTTTAACCTCTCCTAGTTTCATGGTTGCTATCTGTCTTTTATGTCAAGAAGTAAATAATCTTATCCATGGAAGGCAATCAGAAACGTAATTTATCAATAAATCAATTTGAAGGGTGGAACTTGAGATTTGATAAAACTATAAATAATATCTTTTATCTGGTTTGTCGTTAGATTGTGGTCATGCTGGAGCACCACTCTGGAGATTGTTTAGTCAAGGGAGTCAACCATGGTACTTATTTTTCAGCCCTGGTATTTATTCTATTGGTATCTCTTGCCGAACTGTTAAGTTACAAGGACATAAACATACCAGCAGTGGTGGGGTGCGCGCGCGCACACACACACACTATGGGCTTCTTTCAGTTTCCACCTACCAAATCCACTCAAGGCTTTGGTTGGCCTGAGGCTATAGTAGAAGACACTTACATAGTAGGGCCACACAGTGGGACTGAACCTGGAACCATGTAGCTGGTAAACAAGCTGCTTACCACACAGCCATCCCTGCACCTATACTCTTACTCTTTTTACTTGTTTCAGTCATTTGACTGCGGCCATGCTGGAGCACCGCCTTTAGTCGAGCAACTTGACCCCGGGACTTATTCTTTTTGTAAGCCCAGTACTTATTCTATCGGTCTCTTTTTGCCGAACCGCTAAGTGACGGGGACGTAAACACAGCAGCATCGGTTGTCAAGCAATGCTAGGGGTACAAACACACACACACATACACATATATATATATATATATACATATATACGACAGGCTTCTTTCAGTTTCCGTCTACCAAATCCACTCACAAGGCATTGGTCGGCCCGGGGCTATAGCAGAAGACACTTGCCCAAGATGCCATGCAGTGGGACTGAACCCGGAACCATGTGGTTGGTTAGCAAGCTACTTACCACACAGCCACTCCTGCGCCTATGTTTTTTTTTTTTTAAGCACCAAAACAGTTTGTGTTACAAGAAATAATACAAGTAGTATTAACAGAACCAGATTGCATGCAGCAGCCGATTGGCTGCTATATCAGCCTGTACATACAAAGCAACCTCCCACCTCATACACACACACTACAGAACAGAAAAACCAGCTTGCTCTACCAATTCACTGAAGATTTCCTGAAGAAACAGTCAGAACCCTGAAATATTGAAATACAAGATAGAAATACAAACTGACATTTTTATTATTTCCTGTAACTTGCATTGTTTTGGCTTAAGAAATTAAAGACATTCATTTGATTGTATCATCATCGTCGTCATCATCGTCGTTTAACGTCCGTTCTCCATGCTAGCATGGGTTGGACGGTTCGACCGGGGTTCTGGGAAGCCAGAAGGCTGCACCAGGCTCCAGTCTATATGTGTATATATATTTCTTTACTACCCACAAGGGGCTAAACATAGAGAGGACGAACAAGGACAAACAAACAGATTAAGTCGATTACATCGACCCCAGTGCGAAATTGGTACTTTTATTTATCGACCCCGAAAGGATGAAAGGCAAAGTCGACCTCGGCGGAATTTGAACTCAGAACGTAGTGGCAGACGAAATACCTATTTCTTTACTACCCACAAGGGGCTAAACACAGAGGGGACAGACAAGGACAAACAAACGGATTAAGTCGATTACATCGACCCCAGTGCGAAACTGGTACTTTTATTTATCGACCCCGAAAGGATGAAAGGCAAAGTCGACCTCGGCGGAATTTGAACTCAGAACGTAGTGGCAGACGAAATACCTATTTCTTTACTACCCACAGGGCTAAAACACAGAGGGGACAGACAAGGACAAACAAACGGATTAATCGATTACATCGACCCCAGTGCGAAACTGGTACTTTTATTTATCGACCCCGAAAGGATGAAAGGCAAAGTCGACCTCGGCGGAATTTGAACTCAGAACGTAACGACAGACGAAATACCGCTAAGCATTCCGCCCAGTGCGCTAACGTGTCTGCCAGCTCGCCGCCTTGTATGTGTATATAGTTTACTGTTCTGTTATAGGTAGGATCAACACACAAAAGTACCCCATTCAGTGAGTGTTAAATATCCTTTAAATTACACAGTATAAAGATATGAACTACAAACATTTTACTGCTCTGGAAATCTGGGATCTTGGCAGGTTTTTATAACATGCCTTGTATTCCCAGAGCTGAGGATTGCTTGGAGACAGAAAGCAAGAAACTAGTGGCTCATATCTTTATACTGTGACATTAAATGATAGATATATATATATATATACACACACACATATATATATCGCTGTGATTGACCAGGCTATCAGATGTTGCTACACATCGCTGGTCACAATGCGCTTCGCATTATATATATAGTTGGATTAACTATATATACACATACACAACACACCACATATATATATATAATACACACACACACATATATATATATATAATATATATACATACAACACACACACACACATATATATATATATATATCAGGTATATATTAAGAATGAAATGTCTGACTTTGAACTGAAAGTTTTACTTTATCTCAACAAAATGCAATGCAGTTAATCAAAGTGTGCACCTAAATTATCAACACAGTTTCACCATTTTATGTCTTGCTTATTTATGCCGGCAGTGAAGAATTCTGGAGAGCAAGAGGTGATGAAATCACGAAAGGCTGTTTTTGCATCTTCGTCAGATTTGAAGTTTTTTCCCCTTGGAAAAAGTTGTCTAATGCCTGGAAAACGTGATAGTCAGTTGGTGCAAGGCCTGGTGGGTGACAGAGTACTTCCAAGTTCAGTTTCTGGAACTTGAGTAGCGGTCTTTGTGCAACATGTGGTCAAGCATTGTCTTGCGAGAGAATTAGCCTGTCTCTATTGACCAATCTCGGTTGTTTAATTGCAAGTTCACTCATCATTTCATCCAATTGGTTGATGTATACATCCGTTGTAATTGACTTACCAGGTCTCGTGAAGCTGTAGCAGATGACACCAGTGCTGGACCACCAAACGGACACCATTAGTTTATTTTGGTGAATATTCTTTTTTGGATTGTGTCTTGGCACTTTGTCTCTATCCAACCACTGTGCAGAATGCTTGCTATTGTTGAAAAGAATCCATTTCTCAGCATGCATAACAATATGATGCAAAAGTGGTTCGCTTTTATATCATGACAGCAAAGAACAGCAAGTTTCAAGATGACGTGTCATTTGATGCTCGTCTAGTTTGTGTGGTACCCACTTGTCCAACTTCTTTACCTTGCCTATTTGTTTCAGATGGTCCAATACAATTGGAATTGGAACCTCAAACCTTGCTGCTAACTCACACGTAGTTTGAAATACATCCGCTTCCACTACAGTTTCCAACTCATCGTTATCCACCTTGGTCTCTGGTCTACCATGGGGTTGATTTTCAAGAGTGAGGTCACCAGACTGGAACTTCTCAAACCATCCATGTACAGTGCACTCATTCACCACATCTTCACCTCACTGTTGTTTTGAGCCGTCTGGGATGCATTGGTTCCACGATGGAACACATACTCTCTCTTTTACTTGTTTCAGTCATTTGACTATGGCCATACTGGAGCACCGCCTTTAGTCGAGCAAATCGACCCCAGGACTTATTCTTTGTAAGCCCAGTACTTATTCTATCGGTCTCTTTTGCCGAACCGCTAAGTGACGGGGACGTAAACACACCAGCATCGGTAGTCAAGCAATGCTAGGGGGACAAACACAGACACACAAACATATACACACACACTTATATATATATACATATATACGACAGGCTTCTTTCAGTTTCCGTCTCCCAAATCCACTCACAAGGCATTGGTCGGACCAGGGTTATAGCAGAAGACACTTGCCCAAGATGCCACGCAATGGGACTGAACCCGGAACCATGTGGTTGGTTAGCAAGCTACTTACCACACAGCCACTCCTATATATATATATATAGATATAGATATATAGATAGACACATAGTGCATGTGTGTATAGTTGAAATAATCTCAAAACTTATTTAGTGTCCATTACTATGAAATCATTTCACTGATTTTATAAAAACAATCTCATATTTCAATTTTTCCTCTGATGAGATGGTTTGGTTTTAATGAGATCATTGTAAGTATTGTAAGGAAGGACTTGAAATATGAAAAACCTGTTTTCTATGATCATTTCAAGTATGCGGCACTTCCAATTACAGTATAACTTGTATTCGAAAAATATTTTTTTATCTTTTACATCTGAATATGTGAACTTATACAATGTTAAGTGGGATTTATCAGAATAGGGGAGCTTCAAGTGGTTTGAATATAGAATTCTAATTTGTATAATGTCATGTTTTAGCACATCACTGTGTATATGTATATATATATATATATGTATGTATATGTATCTTTTGTCATCAGACTTTGGCCATGCTGGGACATTGTCTTGAAGGGTGGTACTTAGCAGTTTGACAAAAGAGACCAACAGAATGTTATGGGAATATTAACAAACACCAACACCAGTTGTCAAGTGATAGGTGACACAGATAGGGCGGCGAACTGGCACAGTCGTTAGCAGGCCAGGCGAACTGACGAGCGGTATTTCGTCTGCAGTTACGTTCTGGGTTCAAATTCTGCCGAGGTCGACTTTGCCTTTCATCCTTTCGGGATCGATAAATTAAGTACCAGTTACGCACTGGGGTTGATGTAATCGACTTAATACCTATGTCTGTCCTTGTTTGTCCTCTCTGTGTTTAGCCCCTTGTGGGTAATGAAGAAATAGATAGGTGACACAGATACACACGCACATGCATGCACTCACACACACACACACACACACACACACACACAGCTACCACTTAGCAAATTCACACAGATGACACTCGCCCAAGGTGCCCCACTGTGGGAAACCACACAATTGTGAAGCAAGCTTCTTAATCACAAAGCCATCCATGCACCTACATTATAAATATATATCAGTTAATTGTCTCTTATAAATAATAGAAATCTTGTCTCTCTGACAGTGTCTTCAATTGCATTCCGTAGTTTGTTGGTCAGTTGCCTTATGAATAATATAAACGTTGTGGATGGTAGACCACACTTTCAGTTTCATTCATAGTTACAAACTGTTCCATTCATAGACCATAGTAGAATATTAGTATTAATGTGGCAAAGGCAACGAGCTGGCAGAAACGTTAGCATGCCGGGCGAAATGCTTAGCGTTATTTTATCTGCCGTTACGTTCTGAGTTCAAATTCCATCAAGGTCAACTTTGCCTTTCATTCTTTTGGGGTCGATTAAATAAGTACCAGTTACGCACTGGAGTCGATATAATCGACTTAATCCGTTTGTCTGTCCTTGTTTGTCCTCTCTATGTTTAGCCCCTTGTGGGTAGTAAAGGAATAGGTATTTCGTCTGCCGCTACGTTCTGAGTTCAGATTCCACCAAGGTCAACTTTGCCTTTCATTCTTTTGGGCTCGATTAAATAAGTACCAGTTACGCACTGGGGTCGATATAATCAACTTAATCCATTTGTCTGTCCTTGTTTTTTCCCTCTGTGTGTAGCCCCTTGTGGGCAGTAAAGAAATAGAAATAGGTATTTCATCTTTCGCTACATTGTGAGCTCAAATTCTGCCGAGGTTGACTTTTCGTCCTTTTGGTGGTCGATAAAATAAGTACCAGTTGCATACTGGGGTTGATGTAATCGACTCATCCCCTCCCTCAAAATTGCTGCCCTTGTAGCAAAATTTGAAACCATTATTACTTCTGCCAAGGAAGGAAGTTATGTTTTCATCGGCGTTGGTTTGTCCGTCTATCTGCAAAATAACTCCAAAAGTTGCGAACAGTATTTGATGAAACTTGCGGGAAAAGTTGGTAATGACACGAGGAACAGATGATGAAATTTTGGTTGTGATTTGGGGATTTTTATGGATTCTTGAAGGATTTTTCATTTGTTATATTTACTTTACATGAAGTATTACAATGTTACTTTCTTTGATTATCTCCCTTGAAAACACGTTCATCGTTTCCATGTAACCTATGGTGGCGTTGCTGTTTCCAAAGTTTATTTTCATTTCTCTATTAATTTTACTTGCGTATCTATCTTAAAATGAGCTGCTTGGCGGAGGTCTGCAGAGGATGACATGACAAGCCTTGACTGTTGGGATCGACTCAGAAATCTCAGGCTTTGCTCCCTCCACTGCCACTGTGAAACTAGCTTGCTGTTGTCATTGATGTATTATAACTGCTTCAGATGATTCCTGATTTTAATGATAACTGAGTTATTTTACTAAATTCTTTATTATATTTAAAATTAATTGAAAGAAACACAGAGCATCTCAACAGAAACATGGTAACAAAAGGGTTGATCTTTTTTGCTTTGTGGAATTTCCACAGGTCCCATTAGTATTGATGTTGAAGATATGAAAGGTGAAGATGACCTCAACAGCAATAAAATCATTCTTTCTTTCTTAAATAGCTTCTCTTAACCCTTTTGATACCAACCTGGCTGAAACCGGATCTGGCTCTGTAGTACAAATGTCTTGTTTTCATAAGTTTTGAATTAAAATCTTCCACCAAAACTTAGTCACAATTTATATTCCTAACTCTAGCTTAACCCTTTAGCATTTAAACCGGCCATATCCGGCCCAAATTTTCTACTGCGTTTATGTTCAAACCATCTAGATCTGGCCTTTCACTCATATCCTACAATGACATCCTCAAAATAAACCATCTCATCATCAAATTCTCAGAACTACAAGATAATGCAGGATTAATTCAAAACAATGTGAACGAAAAAGCTTTATATTTGACAGAGTAATCTGAACACTAAAGGGTTAAAGGGTTTTTTTTAAAAAAATTATATACTCTTTTACTCTTTTACTTGTTTCAGTCATTTGACTGTGGCCATGCTGGAGCACCGCCTTTAATCGAGCAACTCGACCCCGGGACTTATTCTTTTGTAAGCCCAGTACTTATTCTATCAGTCTCTTTTGCCGAACCGCTAAGTGACGGGGACGTAAACACACCAGCATCGGTTGTCAAACAATGCTAGGGGGACAAACACAGACACACAAACATACACGCACATACATATATATATATATATACATATATACGACGGGCTTCTTTCAGTTTCCGCCTACCAAATCCACTCACAAGGCATTGGTCGGCCCGGGGCTATAGCAGAAGACACTTGCCCAAGGTGCCACGCAGTGGGACTGAACCCGGAACCATGTGGTTGGTTAGCAAGCTACTTACCACACAGCCACTCCTGGCTGTGTTATTTTTTTTCCCCACCAAGGAGGTTATGTTTTTGCCAGTGTTGGTTTGGGAAATTGGGCGATTTTCAGCATGCATGTATATGGGTGGAAATGAGCTGCTTGGTGGAAGTCTGTGCTCTCTGAGTGCTTTTTTTTAATTACTATTAAGGTGGCAAGCCAGCAGACTCGTTAGCACGCCAAGCGATAATGCTTAGCAGCATTTCTTCCGTCTTCATGTGCTGATTTCAAATTCCACTGAGGTTGAATTTACCTTTCATTCTTTCGGTTGATGTAATCAACTTATTCCCTCTCTCAAAATTACTGGCCTTGTGCCAAAATTTGAAATCATCATCATCATTATTATTATTATTAAAAATGCAGCGAGCTGGCAGAAACGTTAGCACGGCGGGCGAAATGCCTAGCATTTTTTCATCTGTCTGAGTTCAAATTCTGCCTGGGTCGACTTTGCCTTTCATCCTTTTTGGGTTTGATAAATTAAGTACCAGTTGTGTACTGTGGTTTGATCTAATCGACTGGCCCCCTCCCCCAAAATTTCATGTCTTGTGCCTAGAGTAGAAAAGATTATTATTATTAAAATGGTTGAACTTGGGAGAATTATTTGCACATTGGACAAAATGCTTACTGGTATTTCTTTTGTGGGTCTTTACAGTCCTGAATTCAAAACCGACCACGGTTGACTTTGCTTTTTGTCCTTGCAGGCTCTATGAATTAAAGTACCAGTCAAGTACTAGAGTTGATGGTATCAACTTGACCACTTCCACTAAAAATTGCTGGCCCTGTGCCAAAATTAGAAAGAAGTTATTTCTATTGATGTGATATGCTTTCTGTGGGCACACACTGTGTTTCTGGCAATCTGTCATTCATAGATGTCCATGGTCATGTGATGACTTCGTCAATGGAGCTTCAAAGAGAATCTTAAGAGATATCTTGTGCTGTTTGTTAACTCTCAACACAGCAGAAATGGCATGTTTATTCATATTGATTACTGCAGCAGCTCATTTTTCTAGGTTAGATTTTAACTACTAATTTAAATATCGATTCTAGTGATTTACGCACTCTTGTAAAGTTTTTGCGTAGTAAATTGTGTTTCCATATATATTCCGTAGTAAATTCTATATTGTAACTCTATATGTTGGCTAATGCAGACCTTTGTGTCAACTCCATGTTCTCAGCTGTGTTGCTTTGAATTTATTATATTTAAGAGCATATAAAATGCACATTTTCCTGCAAAAAATATCCCAAAAGATTACCCTAGGTCCTATATGCAAACTTGGGGTCTCCAGTATGCCTGTCTCTCTATAGTAAAAATTAAGACCCTTTTTGGTCAAGAATGTCCTAGGGATTGCATCTAGAAAGGTCTCCTCCAGGGCACAAGTTCAGGCAAGGTTGTTTCTGGAAGACCAGCAATCTCCCATGCACACCAGTCTCCGCTCTCCATGCCACTGATGTTGTCTCGGGGAAAGGCAAAGGCCATGATACAGTTTGGCACCAGTCACGTTGCAACTCATTTCCTGAGCAATGTGAAATAGTGTCTTGCTCAAGAACACAACACACAGACTGGGCTGAGAATCAAACCCACTACCTCATGATTATGAGCATGCACCTTCACTTACCAAATACAATATATATATATATATATATGTGTGTGTGTGTGTATATACATATATATATAACATTTTTGTCAAGCAATGGTGAGATGACAAACACAGATACACATGTGTATATATATATATATATATATACACACACACACGACGGGCTTCTTTCAGTTTCCGCCTACCAAATCTAGTCAAAAGGCTTTGGTTGGCCCAAGGCTATAGCAGACCACACTTGCCCAAGGTGTCACGCATTGGGACTGAACCTAGAACCATGTGGTTGGTAAGCAAGCTACTTACCACACAGCCACTCCTGCTCATAACACTTCCGGTATGCAAATTAGGGACTCCTTCATGGAGTAACTGCTGCATTTGTTGAGTATATAAACAGTTTGGCTGCTTGTTTCTCTAGAGACTGTCAGAATGATGTGGATGCCTCTGATGAGAACTCAGTAAGGTTTGAAAATCGATTAAGGTTGTTCATCATTTTTTTCTGTCTGCGGAGAAATGGCAAAAATTTGCTCTGTTTGTAATTATACCATATGTTATATATGTATTTGTATATATGTAATACATCAAATGAGAATACTGAGATATGATTCACCCCAACCCCTATCACACATTCCTGTTATTCATACCTTTATCACTTGTGTTTTTCTCTCTTTGAGGAAGTTTGTAAGTGAGCCTAGGTGTGGGGTTGTGATGTCCATTTAGTTGCTCTGAAGAAATGACATCTCTTGGGCTGATGCCAGGTAAAAGCCACTCAGTAGACTCTGTAGAGTGGTTGGTGATATAGGAAAGACGTTTGACTGTAGAAATGAAGATAGAAATGAAACCTGAGTGAGATGAGGCTCTCTGATGCATCTCGGTGAGCAGTACCCATGAATATGCGCAATCTCTGTGTGGTCCTGTCCAACCCATGCCAGCATGGAAAGCAGACGTAAAACTGATGGTGATGGTGACTGTAGATTTTATAGGTTTTAAGGGATTTATCTTTTTTTTTTTTTTTTACTAATTTCAGTGATTGGACTGTGGCTATGCTGGGGCGCTGCCTCAAAGGGCTTTACTTGAGCAAATCAACCCTGTGCTTATTTTTTAAGTCGGATGTTTATTCTATCGTTCTCTTTTGCTGAACAGCTAAGTTACAGGGATGTAAATGAACCAATGCTGGTTGTCAAGTGATAGGGGCAGACAAACACAAACATGGGCTTCCACGCAGTTTCCACCTATCAGATTCACTCGAAAGGCTTCGGTCTGCTCAGGGCTATAGTAAAAGACTCTTGCCGAAATTGCTGCGAAGTGAGGCTGAACCTGAAATCCCATGTCTGCGAGGCAATCTCCTTATCCACACAGCCATGCCTGGAGGAACTGAAGAAATCCGTCACTGCCAATTAAAAAAAAAAAAAAAAAAAAGGGTGGGGGTCTTCATAAACCAGTGTAGAATATTGTCTTCTTCAGTACACACGCACCTTTCTAAAATGATGATGTTTCACAAATCCCGTGTCTCATCAGGGTAATGTGACCTCCCAGTGAAGATGTGGTGATGGCCATTGTTGGAAGACATTGGTTGATTGGATTCACTCAGCTGGCTGCTGCTGCTGCCTTTTGTCACTCATTAGCACTGGATAAGAGAAAGGCAAGAGATTGCACAACTGACTGATTGCCATCTGATTCATGGTATCAATATGAATCAGTCGTATTGATTGTCAACTTCTTTACAAAGCAAGATGTGTGTGTGTGAGAGAGAGAAAGAAAGAAAGAAAGAAAGAAAGACAGACAGAGAGAGAGAGAGATAGTGTATCTTTCAGAAAGGTATCTCCTTGTCAACTCAGTTCTGATTGAGCAGTTCTATTATGAAAAGTATTCTAACCATGGCCATCCTGTCTTTATGTAAATCATTACATTGACTAATGTGTTCTTTGTTTATAAAAAATTTTTGTGTGATTTGTGGGAAATTTGACTGCTGTTTCTAGCAGAGTGAGTGACTGCAAGTGGCTCATCCCACCCCTTTTACGTTCTAACATTCTGGTGATATGAATTGTATCGTGTTCTTTAAGCATTGCCCTTGTGGCAAATACAAAAATGTATATTTTCATGTTAGAACACATGCATGTATTGTCACATTGCTGTAGACTGGGCCTTTGGATTAACTTATATTTCAGATAACAGGGCACCATTCGAGTGTGATCGTTACCAGCGACGCCTTACTGGCACTTGTGCCCGTGCTTTTAGGGTGCCAAGAGCACCATCCAAGCGTGATCGTTGCCAGAGCAGCCAACTGGCTTCGTGCCGGTGGCACATAAAAGGGCACCATTCGAGCGTGATCGTTACCAACGTTGCCTTACTGGCACTTGTGCCCATGCTTGTAGGGTGCCAAGAGCACCATCTGAGCGTGATTGTTGCCAGAGCAGCCAACTGGCTTTGTGCTGGTGGCACGTAAAAGGGCACCATTCGAGTGTGATCGTTACCAATGTTGCCTTACTGGCACCTGTGCCCGTGCTAGTAGGGTGCCAAGAGCACCATCCGAGCGTGATTGTTGCCAGAGCAGCCAACTGGCTTTGTGCCGGTGGCATGTAAAAGGGCACCATTCAAGTGTGATCGTTACCAACGTTGCCTTACTGGCACCTGTGCCCGTGCTAGTAGGGTGCCAAGAGCACCATCCGAGCGTGATCGTTGCCAGAGTAGCCAACTGGCTTTGTGCCGGTGGCACATAAAAGGGCACCATTCGAGCGTGATCGTTACCAACGTTGCCTTACTGGCACCTTTGCCGGTGGCATGTGTAAAAAGATTTGAGCAAGGTCGTTGCCAGTACCGCCTGACTGGCCTCGTGTCGTTGGCATGTAAAAAGCACCCACTACAGTGGTTGGCGTTAGGAAGGGCATCCAGCTGTAGAAACTCTGCCAGTTCAAGATTGGAGCATGGTGCGACCGTCTGGTTCGCCAGCCCTCAGAGTCAAAATCGTCCAACCCATGCTAGCATGGAAAGCGGATGTTAAACGATGATGATGATGATTTGTTAATTTCTTGTCCTCCGGATTTATTTTTTCCAGTTTAAACACCATTGACATCATCTAATGTCTGTCTTTGATGTTGGTATTGGTCGGAGAGTTTGACAGGAACCTTGGAGCCAGAGGATTGTATTGCACTCCAATGTCGGTTTTGACATGGTTTCAACAGTGAGATGCCCTTCCTAATGTCAACCACTTTACAAAATATACTGGGTGCATTTTTCATGGCACTGGCATTTAGGGAGGTCTCCAAGAGGTCACTTACAAGACAAAGAGGCACGCTCGGCTGGGTGAAAAGGCATGCTCGGCTGGGTGAAGAGGCATGCTCGGCTGGGTGAAGAGGCGTTCTCGGCTGGGTGAAGAGGCCCGCTCGACTGGGTGAAGAGGCACACTCGGCTGGGTGAAGAGGCGTGCTCGGCTGGGTGAAGAGGCGTGCTCGGCTGGGTGAAGAGGCGTGCTTGGCTGGGTGAAGAGGCGTGCTCGGCCGGGTGAAGAGGCGTGCTCGGCCGGGTGAAGAGGCGTGCTCGGCTGGGTGAAGAGGCGTTCTCGGCTGGGTGAAGAGGCGTGCTCAGCTGGGTGAAGAGGCGCTCTCGGCTGGGTGAAGAGGCACACTCGGCTGGGTAAAGAAGCAGCAGAGAAGTGGGGGTAGCTTCATGTCAGATGGTGAATGGTTAAAACTGGGGTTCTCAACCATTTTTTTTTTTTTATCTATCAATCCTTTTGGTCACTATTTTATTTTGGTAGACCCCCCACATAGCCATTCTATGTTTAAAAACTAGTTTTGTAAAAATTTCTTTCAGAATTCTTGTTTTTTTTTTTTTTTTCACACATTAACTTGAATAGGTTGAGCTTCGTAAAACATGGAGAAAGAAGCCTACATGTTTCAAGGGCAAAACATACATCTAACACAAAACCGTTTCAGGGGTCCTTAAGATACTATTGTGGAACCCAATTTACTGTTTTTCTACATGGACCTCCCCAAAATCTCATATGGACTCTGGTTGAGAACCAGTGGGTTTAACCCTTTAGCATTTAAACCAGCCATATCCGGCCAAAAGTATTCTACCTGTTTTATGTTCAAACTGGCCAGATCTGGTCTCTCACACCAACCCTACAATATCATTTTAAAAATTAATAGCTACCTCATCAAAATCTCAATGCTACAAGATAATGCTGGATTAGTTCAAAACAATGTGGATAAAAAAGGATTAATTTTGGAAGAATAATGCAAACACTAAAGGGTTAAAGTATGATGAAGGGACAAGAACAGATGCGTCTTGCTTTGAGAAGAGATGCATGATTGCTCCCTCCCATGATTGCCCCTGCCAGCATATTTTAGGTGGGAGGCAATCTCTAGAAAGAGAGGGGATGGTAGTGGAGAGAGAGAGGGGGAATCAGGAAAGGTGTGTGAGTGGGTGGGTAAGTTTGCAAGGGTGTGAGAGAAAAGCGACAGGTGGTTAGAGATGGCGGATGTAGGAGTGAATGTAGACTGATGAAAGAGGTGGAGGTCTGAGAAATGCTTTTCTTTTAAATGTCAGAACAATAACATTGACATGGCAGATGATTACACACACATATACACACATCTATATATATATATATATATATATAAATAATGTGATCTGTTGGTCTAGTCCTGTTTTTTTAATTGTTGTTGGTGGTGGTTGTCATGCTTTAGGAATGTCAGTTGAAGAATGTAGTCTTCTACTGAGAAGAATGGTGGAGGTGGGATGGAGGGAGAATACTTTGAAGGAATCCTACCTTTATCCCATCTATCATTTGCTACATGCTCTTGTGCACTTGATCCCCTAGCCCCATTCCCCTTCTCTGTATCTCTCCCTCCCCATCTCGGCATATTCATCCCCTTTTACCCTGAGGGTAGGTTCTGAGTCCCAGTCCCCACTGTCGGCTTTTCCAGCTAGTATAGCTGTGCATGTTCTCCACCCTAAGACCCCTGTTCCTGTCCCCCGCTATCATACTCTTGCCTCTCGTTACATTGTACAAGTCAAGGGGTTCTTGTCTTGCGAGCTACATGATGACCCCACCATAACTGGTGACATGTAAAAAAAGCACCCAGTACACTCTGTTTTTGGTGCTAGGTAAAGTATCCAACCATAGAAACTATGCCAAAATAAACATTGGACTTTGACAAAGTCCTCTGACCTGTTGCATCTTGTCAAGCCATGCAACTATGAAAGATGATGACGATGGTAGTGGTGTAAGTTTTAATCATTCTCAGATAAAATGCCTAACTTGGCTTTCATCATTTATTTTACACTTTACGTTCTGTAAAGTGGTTGGTGTTAGAAAGGGCATCCAGCCATAGAAACCATGCCAAAACAGACATAGAGCCCAGGCGAACTGCTGTCAAACTGTCCAACCCAGGCCAACATGGAAAATGGATGTTAAAAGATGATTTCTTGGCTGAGATATTGGGGTGGTTTGTCATTGCTTTCTCCAACTGGATGGCTTGTTGGCCCACAAGGAATCCTGTCCTTCAATAGGTCTGACAAGAGACAAGTACCATTCCCAAATGTTTAGCTGTAACATCATTTGTTAAAGTCTTTGTCATAAGGATTTTATTTTATCATTACTTGTGACAGTTTATTTAATGTATAGTTCTGTCCTGTTCCTCACCTTGACAGGCAAGACAGCCTCATAAACTTTGTATTTTCTGAAATTTTTAGATTTATCACAGATTGTGACAGTTATAGAGATTTGGTAAATCCCCTAAAGGCAATCTTACATCAACCCCTTTAATATTCAGATTTATTCTCTCAAATGAAATGTTTATTTATTCACATTGTTTTGAATGAATCCTGCATTATCTCATAGCCTTGAGATTTCAGTGATGTGATTATTTTTAGAATGACATTGTAGGGCAGGTATGAGAGGCTGGATCTGACCAGTTTGAACATAAAACACGCTATTTGAGCTGGATGTGGCTTCTTTAACCCTTTAGTGTTTGCATTATTCTGCCAAAATTAATGCTTTTTCATCCTCATTGTTTTGAACTAATCATGCATTATCTTGTAGCTATGAGATTTTAATGAGGTAGCTGCTAATTTCTAGAACAATATTGTAGGGTTGGTGTGAGAGACCAGATCCGGTCAGTTTGAACATAAAACAGGCAGAATACTTTTGGCCGGATATGGCCGGTTTAAATGCTAAAGAGTTAAATGCTAAAAGGTTAAAGCCAGTGAAGATTTCTTTTCTCTTTTTTTTTGACTAAACACCAGCTGGTAATTCACAAATAGCCAGCTGGATTGTTGGAATCCCAGAAATCCTGGCTAAAAAATGTAACTGCAAGGCAGTCTTAGCTGAACTGGATATGGAAATTCCAATAACAGCTGTTTTTTTCCTGAATAGTTTTGGCCTTTCTAAGCCTCTGTCTGCTTGAAAATAAAAAGTGCCTGGCCATTTAAATCTTAACTCTAGTATAAGCAATCCGGATGTCCTCATTAATGCTCCTGTTTTTCGAAAAGGACACCAAATACAAGGTCATTACAGCAGTTGATTATCCAAAGTGTTTTCTTTTTCCTTTGCTGGAAGGATATTCAGGATCCTGCCAAGATCTATCAAGAGATGCTTTGTCTCAAGTATGAAGCAAAAATAGCACTTTTGATATTTTTGGCTCTCAAACTGAGTCACCAATCTGCTGGACCCCAATAGGATGCTGTTTCAAGACCATTGCCATAAACCAATCTCTGTCTGTATTTACTTGCTCAGCTGAGTTTATCTTGCCTCAGTGATTAGATTGTGGCCATTCTGGGGCACCACATTGAATTTTTAGTCAAATGAATTGACACAAGTGTCTTTTTTTATGTTTAAAGCCTGGTACTTATTCTGTTGGTCTCATTTGCTGAGCTGCTAAGTTATGGGGACATAAACATACCAACACCAGTTGCCAAGCAGTGATGCTAGGACACACACACACACACGAGTTTCTTTCAGTTTCCATCTACCACATCCACTTAAAAGGCTATAGTATAAGACACTTGCCCAAGGTGCCATGCAGTGGGACTGAACCCAGAACCATGTGGTTGGGAAACAGTCTTCTTACCACACAACCATGTCTGTGCCTTAACTTTTTTTTCTTTTTTGTCGGTGTTATGACATAATTTGTCTTGTGCACTCGTTAATATTGCAAATACCAATCAATTAAAGCCAATTTTCAGTTTGTAGTGGAGACCCCAAAAACCTGATCAAAATCGATATTGCTTAGAATGGTTTAGTCTTGAAACCATTTCAAGACAAATGTTACAATGGCATCAACATCATGTAAACCCTGGATTACTGGAATATGTCAAATTAGCTATTATTGTTAATTATTGTACAATTAGCTATTATTGTTAATTATTCACACTCTCTACATAGAGGTCATATTTGGAAACTTTTATGTCTCTGGTATTTGGCAGAAACGTTAGCACGCCGGGCGAAATGCGTAGCCGTATTTCGTCTGCCGTTACGTTCTGAGTTCAAATTCCGCTGAGGTCGACTTTGCCTTTCATCCTTTCGGGGTTGATAAATTAAGTACCAGTTACGCACTGGGGTTGATATAATCGACTTAATCCGTTTGTCTTTCCTTGTTTGTCTCCTCTGTGTTTAGCCCCTTGTGGGTAGTAAAGAAATAGGTATTTGTATTTAATCCTTTTTGATACCAACCTGCTTGAGACCACCTGTTGTTCTGTGATACAAACTTCCTATTTTAAATGATCTTAATTAAATCTTGCATCGTTTCATGTTAATTTATGCCCCAATCACCAGCTTAATGTCAAGTTCATCATCATCATCATCTTCGTTTAGCGTCCGTTTTCCATGCTAGCATGGGTTGGACGGTTCAACTGGGGTCTGTGGAGCCAGGAGGCTGCATCAGGCCCAGTCAGATCTGGCAGTGTTTCTACGGCTGGATGCCCTTCCTAACGCCAACCACTCCGTGAGTGTAGTGGGTGCTTTTTACGTGCCACCCGCACAGGTGCCAGACAGAGCTGGCAAACGGCCACGAACGGATGGTGCTTTTACGTGCCACTGGCACGGGGACCAGGCGAGGCTGGCTACGGACACGAACGGATGGTGCTTTTACGTGCCACCGGTTAAATTTGTCATTATTTTCAAAATTAATTGAATCAAAGGCAGTGGACTTCAAAAGAAATATGGTAACAAAAGGGTTAAAGTGATCTAAATGAAACCCTTCCTTCTAAATTTCATGTTAATTTACATTCCAAACCCCAGAATAATAATGACGGTTGCTTTATGAAATAATCTTCAAAATGAATTGAAATAAAGGCAGTGGATTTCAATATGGTGACAAAAGCCATTATGGTTCTGAAGCTTTTTCTGGCATTGTTAAATTGTACTATCTTGAAGATTACATCTGTTTCACTTCACTAGTTTAACCCTTTAGTGTTCAGATTATTCAATCAAACATAATGCTTATTGATTCCCATTTATTTGAATTAATCATGCATTATCTCATATCTTCAAGAGCTTGATGGTGTAATTACTTAATATAGAATAACATTGTAGGATAGGTGTGAGAGCCTGGATCTGATCAGTTTGAACATAAAACAGATTAACTATTTTGGCCGGATATGGTCGGTTTAAATACTAAAGGGTTAACTCTAAATACACGCCTTACTGCTACATCAACTCAAAAATATTCTGTGGAGGATTTCAAATTCAAAATCTGAAAAGTAACCAGCTGACCAAAGAAGACCTCATTGAGCAGAATTAACTCCATGCAGAGAACAAGTCAGGTTTTGTAATAAAAGCGAAACAAAAACAAAAACTATAAGTAACACCTTGTCATTGATTTCTCAATCCTGATCATCTTGATGTTTTTCCAATGCCTTGTATTGATCAGTTGTTAACATTATCTCAACATTTAGTAAGGTTGGTTATAAAACTAACTTCACCATTTAAAGGCTTTTACATGAGACAGTTGTATAATATACAAGTCTTCGCTTTTGGGTTTACAAATGTGGTATAGGCGGCGATGTGGCAGAACCGTTAGCACCCCGGGCGAAATGCGTAGCTGTATTTCGTCTGCCGTTACGTTCTGAGTTCAAATTCCACCAAGGTCGACTTTGCCTTTCATCCTTTCGGGGTCGATAAATTAAGTATCAGTTACGCACTGGGGTTGATGTAATCGACTTAATCCGTTTGTCTGTCCTTGTTTGTCTCCTCTGTGTTTAGCCCCTTGTGGGTAATAAAGAAATAGATATGGTTGCAGTGAGTGTTGAACCATATCTTGTTAAATAGTCTTGAATTGATCATCTGGTTCTTAGACATCGTTATTTTGTGGTGGCTCAAATTGAAGATAATAGTAGAAATATGCAGCTATTTCTGTCATCTGGCAATGGTCTGTCTCATTGTAATTGTTTCTCATAGAAAATACATTTTTGGTCCAAAAAAGCCCGTTTCTGTGGCTTTGGCATTTAACACCATAAAACAATACCTGATAGCAATTGGCTGCTTTCTTTAAAATGTGTGTGTGTGTGTATATGCAGGCATGGCTGTGTGGTAATAAACTTGCTTCCCAACCACATGGTTCTGGGTTCGATCTCACTACATGGCACCTTGGTCAAGTGTTTTCTACTATAGCCTTGTGAGTGGATTTGGTGGACAGAAACTGAAAGAAGCCCATCGTATATGTCTGTTTGGTTGTCAGGCAATGGTGAGAGACAATGTTGATATATTTATGCCCCTGTAACTTAGTGGTTCAGCAAATGAGACTCACAGAATAAGTACCAAACTTAAAAGACTCCCCTCCCCCAAATTACTGGTGTTAATTTTTTTGACTAAAATTCTTCGGGACTTATTCTTTGTAAGCCCAGTACTTATTCTATCAGTCTCTTTTGCTGAACCGCTAATTGACGGGGACGTAAACACACCAGCATCAGTTGTCAAGCAATGCTAGGGGACAAAGACAGATACACAAACACACACACACACACACACACATATATATATACATATATACGACAGGCTTCTTTCAGTTTCTGTCTACCAAATCCACTCACAAGGCATTGGTCGGCCCGGGGCTATAGCAGAAGACACTTGCCCAAGATGCCACGCAGTGGGACTGAACCCGGAACCATGTGGTTGGTTAGCAAGCTACTTACCACACAGCCACTCCTGCGGTATGTCCATGCATATATATATATATATATATATATATATCTCATCATACACACAGATTTGCGTGTGTGTGTGCTTATAGGCACATAAATGTGTTAACACGTGTGTGTGTGTGTGTGTGCATTTTTCCAGCCCATTTTAACTGTGTTACTTCCATTGTGTGTTGAAGAACAAGAGGGACTAAACTAGAGTTTAGTCCATGTTGCTTGCTTTAAATGTGTTACAACACTTTCAACTAAATTCATTTAATGGTTTACTGGTGCGTGTGTGTGTGTGTGTGTGTGTATGGAGGAGGAGGTTGTGTTGATCCCCACTCCTTTGTTTTTGGAAGCACATATATATATATATTATATATATACACATACATGTACGTACTTCTATTTATATCTATAAGTTCTTTTATATATATGTGTGTGTGCATGTATGTGTGTGTACATGTATGTGTGTGTACATGTATGTGTGTGTACATGTATGTGTGTGTACATTTATGTGTGTGTACATGTATGTGTGTGCATGTGTGTGTACATGTGTGTGTACATGTATGTGTGTGTGTACATGTGTGTGTGTGTACATGTGTGTGTGTGTACATGTGTGTGTGTGTACATGTATCTGTGTGTGCATGTATGTGTGCATGTTTGTGCGTGTACATGTATGTATGTATGTGTGTGTATGTACATGCATTTATGTGTACATGTATTTATATGTGCACTTTTATATATATATATTATATATATATATATATATATATATTATATATATATATATATTATATATATATATATATATATGTATATTATATATATATATATATATTATATATATATATATATATATGTATATATATATATATATGTATATATATATATATATATGTATATATATATGTATATATATATATATGGGAAATGCAATTATAGGGTGCGTAGGGAAGTGTTGGGGTGGGGTGAGTCAGGGTAAAGGGAAAACTTCCTACTGAAAAAAAAATATAAGTTATGTATCATAGTTGAGTCATTGGTGAGGTTATTTTAATATATTGTAGTTGGAGAGAGAGAGAGAGAGAGGATACATGTATACTTATATAGGCATAGTGTTTTATATATGTGAGTGTGTATACACATTTATTTATTTATTTATTGTAAAATGGGTGTTGTTTATATTTACTCTTTGTTGTACACAATGGACTCAACTGTTTCACATTTCTATTTTCTCATCTCATCACTTTTGTTTAGTGTTGTTGGTTGATGTTTAGCCCCAGGTCAAGTTTGATCGAGTAGACCTATGATCAAAGACATTCCAGTCACGAGCATTTTATAAAACTATTCATACATACATACATACATACATGCACACAGGCGTAGGTGTTGCTTGGTGGTAAGAAGTTTGCTGCCTAACCACTTGATTCTGGGTTCAGTTCCACTGCGTGGCACCTTCGGTAAGCGTTCTCTATAACCCTAGGCCAACCAAAATCTTATAAATGGATTTGGTAAATGGAAACTGAAAGAATCCCACCATGTGTGTGTATGTGTGTATTTTATATTCGTGTCTGTTTATCCCCCCATCCACTGCTTGACAACTGGTGTTGGTGTGTTTGTGTCCTCATAACTTAGTGGTTTGGCAAAACAGACTGATAGAATAAATACCACAAATAAAATAAAAAGTACTGGGTTGATTTATTTGACTGAAAGTCTTAAAGGTGGTGCCCCAGCATGGCCACAACCAAATGACTGAAGCAAGTAAAAGATAGACTACACACACACACACACACACACACACACACACACTGTTTGGTCCTGTTGCTCCATTTTCCAACTCGAATCCTGCATATTGTGTCCACCTTTCTGAGAATCCGGTTGGTGTGTGATGGCTTGTATTGATTGGCCACATGGTCACAGTGGACGAAGGAGTACCTTGTGGTGATAGGGACTGGCTGGGGCATTGATCGGAGGGTTGCCAGGGATGGTTCGCAGAAATACTGATGAATGGTTGATGCTGTGATGCACTGCAACGGTGCATGCTGGCATACCTGGCCGTGACATCTATAGGAATGCATACACCTGTTTGCGTATGAAGGTAAACATAGATGTACAATACATACATACATACATGCATGTAAAAACATACACACAATGCTCATGTATACACATTTAACCTGTGTACATGTGTAGTTATATACATGATGCATATACCCACATATACAAAGCAGCTGATCACATAAGCATGTACATGCAGTTTCTGATAACATACACACACACGCTCACTCAGACACACACACACACACACTCACTCAGACACACACACGCTCACTCAGACACACACACGCTCACTCAGACACACACACACGCTCACTCAGACGCACACACACACACGCTCACTCAGACGCACACACACGCGCTCACTCAGACACACACACGCGCTCACTCAGACACATACACGCGCTCACTCAGACACATACACGCGCTCACTCAGACACACACACGCGCTCACTCAGACACACACACGCGCTCACTCATACACACACACGCGCTCACTCAGACACACACACGCTCACTCAGACATACACACGCTCACTCAGACACACACACGCTCACTCAGACACACACACACTCACTCAGACACACACACGCTCACTCAGACACACACACGCTCACTCAGACACACACACGCTCACTCAGACACACACACGCTCACTCAGACAGACACACGCTCACTCAGACACACACACGCTCACTCAGACACACACACGCTCACTCAGACACACACACGCTCACTCAGACACACACACGCTCACTCAGACATACACACGCTCACTCAGACACACACACGCTCACTCAGACACACACACGCTCACTCAGACACACACACGCTCACTCAGACACACACGCTCGCATGATCATTCACTCCCACATATTAGGTTTGTTTCAGTTTCCTACCAAACCCACTCATAAGGCTTTGGGTGACTTGGGTGGGTGGGGAGGGGCTATGGTAGAAGAGTGCCATGCTGTGGGACTGAACCTGGAACCATGTGGCTGGTAAGCAAACTCCTTACCACACAGCCATGCCTTCACCAGATTTATATGTGAATGTATATAGTGTATATATATATGTAAGAAATTCTTGGGAGAAATGAGCCATGGGTCTTCAGGGAAGAAGCCTTCATTCATTTTATACAAGTGTTTTGGCCTATAACTTATTAAATTCAAGGGGATAGCAGTGGGGGCATGCAGGCCACAACTTCTTGTATACCACTTTGCTGGCATTTAGTGTGTTTCTGTATATAAATGCATGAATGGTTGCATGTGTGTGTGTGTATACACACACATATATACATACAAGGTGCAGGCGTGGTTGTGTGGTAAGAAACTTGCTTCCCAACCCTATGGTTCCGGGTTCAGTCCCACTGTGTGGCACCTTGGGCAAGTGTTTTCTATTGCCTTGGGCTGACCAGAGCCTTGTGAGTGGATTTGGTAGACGGAAACTGAAAGAAGTCTATCGCATATATGTCTGTCTGTTTGAAGCAGGTCATTCAACTCTCTCTCTCTCCCACATACACACACACCTTGATGCATTCTGTTGCGCTCCTCGTCGCTCCAAAAATGCTTCCAGTTAGAAACTCTGAGTAGCACTGGAGTGAACGACCTACCTCACTCACACATTCATTCAGGTAGGTCTGCTATGGTATACTACTATTAACCCTTTAGTGTTCAGATTATTCAATCAAACATAATGCCTATTGATTCCCATTGATTTGAATTAATCATGCATTATCTCATATCTTCAAGATCTTGATGGTGTAACTACTTAATGTAGAATAACATTGTAGGATAGGTGTGAGGGCCTGGATCTGGTCAGTTTGAACATAAAACAGATTAGCTATTTTGGCCGGATATGGCTGGTTTAAATACTAAAAGGTTAAAGACTTGATAATTTCAGTTTTAATGTTGTAAGCTCTCTCTCTATAACAGCACACGCATACACAGCAATGTGTAGTCATCGTTTCCCTCCTTCTCCTCCTCCGCCGTCTCTTCTGCTGCTGCTGTTAGGTGCAGTGTGCCATCATCCCTCGCTATCATCGCCATTAGTAACCATTGCAGAATCTAGTAAATGTTATAAGATATCTGGGTGGCTGGTACATCTCCGCACCCCCCCTCTCTCGTGCATTAAATTGTTTGCTGTTGACACATTCGCACACGTACAAACATACACACACACATGCACAACAGCTGATCACGTTAGAATTACATATACACACAACTGCTGATAACACGCGTACTCAAACACGTTTACATGCACACACACACACACACACACACACACACACACACACACACATATATATATCTTTTTTTAATAATTTTGATATATATTTAAAATAATATAAATTAAATAATCTTATGTATTGGCTTAAGTTTTTCATTGTATGATTTGCCTAATAGTGGTTTTATCTCTAATTTAATATAATATAATATATATATATATAATATATATATATATATATATATACTCACACATCAACGCACATATACGCACACAAACTCACAAACACACACACACACACACACATATATATTTATATATGTTATATATGTATATGTAAAAAAAAATACAAACCGGGACAAGAACGCAAAAGATTTAGAAGACGATACAAAAAACACGGACTGGACATTCGAAGCCTTCAATCTTCAGTCAAGAACCGGATCATCCTCGCAATTTCGGCTACACACACACATATATATATATATAATATACTCACACATCAACGCACATATACGCACACATATATATATACACACATATAAGCGCGCATATTTACGCGTGCACACACATATGCACACGCACATACACGTACACAAGCACATACATCTGCTGGTCACAGACCTACATTCACATGCTTGTATCGACACGAATGCGCGCTCGCGCAATTGCTGATCTCTCACACACACTGCACACAAACTGGTGTTCATATATATCTGTTCACACGCATACACACAAACGTGCTGCTCTTGCACGCGTGCGCACAGGTATTCCTCCATGATAATATGTGGGCATGTTTACAAGCATGTCTACACACGAACAGGTGCATGTAGACTCACATGCACACTTAATATACAAATGTACACACTTTTGCATAATTGCATTCAGCCCCGAGCACGCAGCTGCATACGTGCACACATACATACGCATGCACATACACACACGTGCCCACACACACATTCGCTTACACTATGCGCACACAAATGCACACGCATGCACATGCAAACACACATGCACACCTACGCATATACGCATTCTACGCGTGCACACTCGTGCGCATGTCTCGTGTGGAGGTAAGCTCTACATGTTCTCCTGGTTGACATGCAAGAAATAGAAGCCAAATCTCCTTCAACTCCTGTCTTTAATGTGCATAAAAAAATTACCTAAAAACAAATAAAATGCTCAAAAAAAATCTCAGTATGGTCACGATTGGATTGTCTTTGACAACAGATTTGTCAAATCAGATCTAACGATGCAGGAATTTGTATTGATTTTAGTTTTTTTTTTTATAACTGTCGCATCAATTTTTATTTTCACGAGTTCTTGTTTCTCTGTCACACACATGCACACATAGACTGCAATTTCGTTAATTTAAGTGTATACATTTGTCTCAAGAGCCTAAAAGCATCGTGTATAACACTTATGAATCTGATATCGGTTTTCATAAGTTCCTTGCACGAAACTGTCGGCTCTTGAGCTACTTTGCTACATTTGGCAATTAAACACACACACAGCGCTAAATGGTTTCAAGTATTTTCTTATCTGACTATCTGTCCATTTCTCACTTGCATGCACTCTCTCTCTGTCTCTCTCTGTCTCTGTCTCTCTCTCTCTCTCTCTGTCTCTCTCTCTCTCTGTCTGTCTGTCTCTCTCTCTCTCTCTCTGTCTGTCTCTCTCTCTCTCTCTCTCTCTCTGTCTCTGTCTCTCTCTCTCTCTCTGTCTCTGTCTCTCTCTCTCTGTCTCTGTCTCTGTCTGTCTCTCTGTCTCACTTTCTGTGTATGTCTGTCTGTCTCTCTCTCTATCTCTCTCTCTGTCTGTCTCTCTGTCTCTCTGTGTCTCTCTCTGTCTGTCTGTCTCTGTCTGTGTCTCTCTCTCTCTCTCGCAATCAAGTTAGTCAATAAACGCACCACCCTAAGCTGTTTATATCAAATGAAATACATGCAGTGAAAAAAATGCTTTATATAATTATATTTGTGTTTGTGGTGTGTGTATATATGTGTGCATGTATATTGTTTTAATGTGTGTCTATATATGTGCATGTGCATGTGTGTATATATATGTATATATATACACACACATACATACACACAAAGGCGTGTGTTGTGTGTGTGTATGTATCCTGTTTACTCAAAAAGGAGTTGTGTTGTTCTGTATCTAGTTGGAACTGGAGAAACTGGAGTGCAAGAAGGTAGGCTGGGCGAAGCTACAACTGAAAGGGGAACAAGTTTCCACTAAGATTTAACGCGAAATCATGGATGCAACTTCAACACAAATACATATGGTAGGACACACACACACGCATGCACAATGTGTGTGTGCGTGTGTATATATATATATATATATATATATATATATTCTTTTGTTTCAGTCATTCGACTGTGGCCATGCTGGAGCACTGCATTTGTCGAACAAATCGACCCCAGGACTTATTCTATTGGTCACTTTTGCTGAACCACTAGATCTCTCTCTTCAACCACAATATATTAAACGCACCAGCATCGGTTGTCAAGCGATGGTTCAGGGGGGGACAGACACACAAACATACATATATATATAATATATATATATATATATATATATATATATGTATATATATGTGTGTGTGTATGTGTGTGTATGTGTGTGTGGGTGTATGTGTGTGTGTGTATATGTGTGTGTGTTGTGTGTATATGTGTGTGTGTGTATATGTGTGTGTGTGTATATGTGTGTATATGTGTATATGTGTATATATATACACACACACACACACACGATGGGCTTCTTTCAGTTTCCATCTACCAAGTCCACTCACAAGGCTTTGGTCGGCCTGAGGCTACAGCAGAAGACACTTGCCCAAGGTGCCATGCAATGGGATTGAACCCATGACCATATGGTTGGTAAGCAAGCTGCTTACCACACAACCACACCTGCACCTATACATATATATTTCCACAATATTTTTCTACAATTAGGCTGTTTGGTAAGTAGCTTGCTTACCAACCACATGGTTCCAGGTTCTGTCCCACTGTGTGACACCTTGGGCAAGTGTCTTCTACTAAAGTCTTGGGCCGACCAAAGCCTTGTGAGTGGATTTGGTAGACGGAAACTGAAAGAAGCTCATCATATATACATATGTTTGTGTGTGTCTGTCCTCTCACTATCGCTTGACAACCTATGTTGGTGTGTTTACATCCCTGTAACCTAGCGGTTTGGCTAAAGAGACCGATAGAATAAGTACTAGGCTTATGAAGATTAAATCCTGGAGTTGATTTTTACAACTAAAGGCAATGCTTCAGCATGACCGCAGTCAGATGACTAAACAAATAAAAGAATTCTTCATATTTATTTGGTGCGCTGCCCATCATAGCAGAATTGAAATCCGAAAACCAAAGTGCTACAGAAAAGGCATTGGTGTGGGTGCTGGTGTCACGTAAAAAGCACCCAGTACACTCTGTAAAGTGGTTGGCACTAGAAAGAGCATCCAGCTTTAGAAACCAACCCAAAGTAGACAACGGAACCTGGTGTTGTCCCTCACCTTGTCATCTCCTAGAAAGCAGTCCAACCCATGCCAGCATGGAGAATGGGATCTTTTCAATTTGAACAGCAGTTATTTTTAAATAATTTCCACGTAACGAAACACTTTTAAACATTGTATACTAGTAGAATGTGCTAATAAAACATCTTTTTCTTTTGGCTTTATTGAGAAAATTCTATAGTTTGTAAGATATTTGTTGTTTTTTTTCTTCAATTTCTGCAATTTCAACCAATCAATGATGTCTATTGAGGTGAAAACATTCTGTGCCATATGAATATGTCCCTCGTTTAAGAAACAGATTGGGTTTATTTACATTTGTGAAGAAAAAAGATACCCTTCTCCCCACCCCTAACCCTAAGACAGATTGAAATGCAATAGATCGATACTAGGGTCATAATTATGGGTGACAATTTCATATGACACCGCTAGAAAAAACTGCCGTTCAAACTGAAAAGATCTGGTGAATGGACATTAAATATTGATGAGTGTTAATAAAAGTAGGAATTTTTTGTTCATATACATCAAATAACTATGAAGGTCCAGTATGATTAAAATAATTAAAGGGGTCTGTAGGTAGAAAATGGTTGAGAACCAAAGCCCTAAGTAATCAGACCTTGTGCCCACGACCATCCTGTCTTTTCTTCAGGTTTAGTGTATTTGGGGCCACATCACTTCTTTTTTTTTTAAAGACAGTTGGCTGTGATTTGAGGGAAAGTTGACTACCATTTCCAGCAGTTTTAATGGCCACAGGGTGTGTAAGTGGAAATGTTATTCTTATCTGAAACCCCTACTCCATAAATGTCTTTTTTTTCTTCTCCAAAGTAAAGGAAAAAAACTATCTGGGAGATAGGTGCTGGCATAGCTATGTGGTAAGAAGCTTGCTTCCAAACCACATGGTTCTGGGTTCAGTCCCATTGTGTGGTACTTTAGGCAAATGTCTTCTGCTATACCCTTGGGCTTATCAAAGTCTTGCGAGTAGATTTGGTAGATGGAAACGGAAAGAAACCCATATATTTATATATCATTATCACCGTCATCATTTAGCATCCACTTTCCACGCTGGCATGGGTTGGAAGGTTTTACTGAGGGCTGGCAAGCCAGAAGGCTGCACCAGGCTCCGATCTGATCTGGCAAAGTTTCCACAGCTGAATGCCCTTCCTAATGCCAACCACCCCAAGAGTGTAGTGGGTGCTTTTTACGTGCCACCAGCATGATTGCCAGTCAGGCGTTACTGGCATTAGCCATGCTCAAATGGTGCTTTTTACGTGTCAGCTGCACAGGAGCCAGTCCGGTGGCACTGGCAATGACTACGCTCAATATATCTCTCTATATATAAACGGCAGTTTGTCTGTCTGTGTGGCTGTCAGGTTGTACCCTCACCCTGACCACGGCTTTCAACCGATTCTGATGAAACTTGACACACACATAGCCCAATGTCATAATTCAAAACTAACGCAGTGAAAATTTTGAAAAGTTCCCCCAGTTCTGAAAAAAATCGATAAATTCGACATGGGGTCGAGAATCTAAGCTTTTCATATGCAACACATTTTCTGTTGTAGTTTTCGCAACTTGCAATCGGGAGACAGCTAGGAACATCGTATACATAGAAGTATTCGAGTGAAGAGAAGACATTGCAACCTACACATGCGCCTTCGTTCCCTAGAGGGAAAGGACTAGATTGGGATTAGTCGTTGCCTACTAGGGGCTCTTACATACCCGGGCAACGCCGGGCTATGCTGCTAGTATTATATATATATGGCAATATATTGTGCTTGTGTAGACCTGCCAAGTCAAGTGAGACTGTAGTCATGGTCAGTGTCAAGTCAATGACACCTCTGTGCCGATAGCACATAAAAAACACCTACTACACTCTCGAGTGGTTGGCACTTGGAAGTGCAGCCAGCCATAGAAACCATGCCAAATCAGATCGGAACCTGGTGCAGCTTACCAGCTTTCAGTCAATACGTCTAACCCATGCCAGCATGGAAAATGGACGTTAAATGATTATATATATATATATATATATATATATATTATATATATATATATCTTTGTGTCTTTGTGTGTCCCAACACCACTGCTTGACAACTGGTGCTGGTGTGTTTATGTTCCCGCAATGTAGCAGTTCAGCAAAAGCGACTGATAGAAGAAGTACCAGGCTAAGAGAAAAAAAAAAGTACTGAGGATGATTTGTTAGACTAAAAATTCTTCAAGGTGGTGCCCCAGCATGGCCAAAGTCAAATGACTGAAACCAGTAAAAAATAGTGGAAAGTAAAGTGAAATCACAATATCAAGGAGAGAGAGAGGTTGATGTTGTAGGTTTGGCAGCACCTTCCCTCCTTCCCTCCCTCCCTTCAAATGCTAACCACAATCTTTCTCTCTCTCTCTGTTACTCTCTCTCTCTCTCTGTTACTCTCTCTCTCTCTCTTACTCCATGTCACACACACACACACACACACACACACACATATGCATTAATACAAATGCATCTGTGCATATTTAACACAGGCTTCAGTACATACACACGCGTACACACTCGTACTCGCACACATGCTCGTACACACACACACTAGTACACACACACACTAGTACACACAACACACACACACCACACACACACACACACACACACTTGTTCACACGTGCACACTCACTCGTACACACGTACTCGTACACACGCACACGCTCGTACACACACTTGCACACACACACACACACACACACACACTCATACATACACTTGCACACACACACACACGCACACACACTTGTACACATGCACGCACACACACTCGTACACACAAATGCATATGTGCATATTTAACACATGCTTCAATACATATACGAACGTGGATACACACACACACACACACAGAGGAAGTCCTTGAAACATGAGAATCTTCTGGCATGAAGAGTCAATACTCTTACCTTTTCCAAGAATTTCATTTATGCCAGAAACCTTCCTGTTGGTACACACTCTCTCACTCACTCACTCACATACACACATGCATGCACACATCCTCACTCTCACTCTCTCTCTCTCTCTCTCTCTCTCTCTCTGTTGCATTTTTGTGTGGCATAGAAATATGGTTTATGCTGACTTGATTATGACGATGATAGTGATAATATTTTTTTTTCATATAAGATTGTTTCTGGCAATGTTTAAGAACAAGTAGGAATGGTGGTGGTAGTAGTGGTGGTGGTAGTGGTGGTGGTGGTGGTGTTGGTGGTGGTAGTAGTGGTGGTGGTAGTGGTGGTGGTGGTAGTGGTAGTGGTGGTGGTGGTGGTGGTGGTATCAAGTCTTGGTAAACGAGAAATTTTCTGGGAATGGAATGAAAACTGTAAACAACTTTGTCACTCTCTAGATCTGTTGTTGTTGTTGTTGAGTTCCAAGTAGAACTTGATCCACCCGGCACTTATGATCAAAGACAATCAAGCCATGACCATCCCATTTTTTTTTTCCTCAGAAATAACTTATCCTAAACCACATCAGCCAAACTCTCTTGTTTTTTTTTTTTTGTTTTTTGTTTCAAAGATATGTGATTTGCAGGTATGGCTGTGTGGTAAGCAGTTTGCTTCATGAACACATGATTCCAGGTTCAACCCTGTTGTTGGTCAGGGACTGTCTGCGAGGGAAGTATAATCATCATCATCATTGTTTGACCGTGGTCGAGACTTTCATAGTCTTTTCAAATGGATAATAATGTGTGCGCATGCCACTACTACACACATTGGAAAGCATTGTACAACCAAGCACTAAAGATCTTTCCTCCTCCATGAAACAAAGCTGTTCCCGCTGGACGTCAACCCAGTATTTCTAAGCTACGGACCGAGTGATTTATTGTAAGGTTATCTCCCTAGATAGATTGCCTTCACTACGGCTAAGGAGCCCTTTCTACCCCATGTATAATACATACATCAATGATGTAGATACCATCCAGACTTTCAGCAATTTGTTGATCCACCCCAGAAGTTAGTTGCAAGCCGAGTCAAAAGGATGTACCAGGCCAAAGGTCTGAATAGTTAGTGACCGGCTAATGGTAACTGTGTGAACCAAGAAGCCCTGGTTCATAGCTAGGTTGTTGCTGTGTGAACCAAGAAACCCTGGTTCATAGCTAGGTTGTTGCTGTGTGAACCAAGAAACCCTGGTTCATAGCTAGGTTGTTGGTGTCTCAAGTGACAACACAGTTGAGCTCCCTTTGTAAATGGGGGTTGGAGTGGAGGATGAAATACAAGACCTGTCAAAAGGCAAACTCCAAATAACCACTAACCATCCAAATGTGTGTGGGGGTGGGGAGGGCTAGTGGTTAGGGTGTTGCACTCACAATTGCAAGATTGTAGTTTCAATATCCGGACAGGGCGGTGTATGATGTTCTTTAGCAAAGCTCTTCATTATACGTTGCTTCAGTTCACTTTGTGAACGAGTGAGTCTGTGTCCTGTTCAGGGAGAATGTTGTGATCTTTGTCACTTGCCATGGAAACTGGGCAACCAGCCCTATGTAGAGGTGCATGGCTTAGTGGTTAGTGTGTTGGAAGGCGGCGAGCTGGCAGAAACGTTAGCACGCCGGGCGAAATGCTTAGTGGTATTTCGTCTGCGTTACGTTGTGAGTTCAAATTCTGCCGAGGTCGACTTTACCTTTCATCTTTTCGGGGTCGATAAATTAAGTACCAGTTACGCACTGGGGTCGATGTAATCAACTTAATACCTATGTCTGTCCTTGTTTGTCCCCTCTGTGTTTAGCCCCTTGTGGGTAATAAAGAAATAGGTTAGTATGTTGGACTTATGATCATAAAATTATGGATGTGATTCCTAGTCAAGGCAACACATTGCCTTCTTGAGCAAGACACTTTATTTCACGTTGCTCCAGTTCACTCAGCTGTAGAAATGAGTTGTGACATCACCGGTGCCAAGCTGTATCATGGCCTTTGCCTGTCCCCTGGATAACATTGGCATGGAGGCTGGTATGCATGAGTGACTGCTGGTTTTTCATAAACAGCCTTGCCTGGACTTGTGCCTTGGCAGGTAACTTTCTAGGTGCAATTTCATGGTCATTCATGGTTGAAGGGGCTCTTTACCCCTTACATATAAAATACATGGATTGGATTGCCCATGTTCAGTCCACTGTAGGACGAAGGCCTCAGCATGTTCTCTTCACCAAGGCATATCCTTGCTTGAATTTACTGTGCCTCCTCTTGAATTTCTTATGGGAAAAATTGTCTTCGTTTACAAACATTTCAGGTGATGAATGGCCTTCAGTATGAATTCATCATCATTTAACGTCCATTTTCCTTGCTGGCATGGGTGAAATGGTTTTATTGGAACTAGCAAACTGGAAAGTTGCACCAAGTTCCAGTTTGATTTAGCATTGTTTCTATGGCTGGAGGCCCTTCCTAAAACCAACCGCCCCAAGAGTGTAATGGGTGCTTTTATCTACCACTGGCACAGGTGCCAGTCATGTGACGCTGGCATTAACCATGACTATGATTTCAGTTGGCTTGATGAGTCTTCTCAAGCACAGCATATTGCCACAGGTCTCGGTCACTTGTCAAGGCCCAACATTTGAAGGTCATACTTCACAACCTCATCCCATGTCTTCCTGGGTCTACCTCTTCCACAGGTTCCTTCCACAATTAGAAATTGGCACTTCTTTACACAACTGTCCTTGTCCATACGCATCACCTGACCATATCAGCACATTCACCTCCCTTGCACACCACATCTGATGCCTCTTATGCCTAGCTTATCTCTCAAGACCTGCTTTGTTGTCCATGCACACTAACACTGCACATCCACCAAAGCAAACTAGCTTCATTTCTTTCAAGTCTACACATGTCCACAGTGGTCACAGCGTGTGTCTCACTGTCGCGTAGCATGGATGTTCACACATAGGCATCATGCCTTTCACTCTGAGGGAGAGGCCCTTAGTTACTAACAGAAGTAGGAACTCTCTGAACTTTGCCCAGCCTATTCTTATTCTAGCAGCTACGCTCTTGGACGATCCACCTCTGCTGCTGTCTTGGTCACCTAGGTAATGGAAGCTATCAACTACTCCTAGGTATCCCCCTTGGCATTGGATGGAGCCTATTTTCTGTACATTTTTTGTTTATTGTATCTCTGAACCTGCCACACACAGACTATTTCCCCTGTTAACCTTACTCTGATATTGCTGCACCACTTGTGTGTCCATAGCTTGAATCAGGTACATCTTACGGATTTTCTCCCTATGCCTTTTTTTACACATTAAGCAGGGCTATCTACCTGAAGGGATTTGTGATTTTTTTTTCGAGGTTCCATTGTATTATTTAAAAATCTATTCTTTTTTTGTTACCCCAGTACCAATTGATCCACGGTCTGGTGATTGGCGACACCTGATCTAGAACATTCCTGCTACAACAGAAAAGACTTGAAAGAATAAGGCAATTAAATAGACAAAACTGATTTCTATATAGAAATGTAGTTGGTTGTGAACAATGTAAATAAAAGTACAGCTATGCCTCTCTTTACACAGATTTTTGTGTCTGGTTTCACTTTGACATGATGTTTGATTTATTTTGCATGGTTTCTTTCACAAATACAAAAACGCTTCTTTGTATTGTTGGTGGGTTTTTTTTCTTGTTTCAGTCTTTGAGTTTGGCTTTTCTTTTTGTTCTACTTGTTGACACTTAGCTAGCTTGCATTCCAGACTGACACCTAAGGTAGAATATTTTTTTTTTTCATATATTTTAACTATATATTTTCAGGATAAAATAATAGTGTCAAATATTACAGAAGTTAATTTGTCTGTAATTAAAGATTAACCCTTTAGCATTCAGATTATTTTGTAAAATGTAAAGCTTATGTATTCACAGCATGTAAAAATTAATCTTGCATCATTTCATGGCTTTGAGATTTCAATGATGGATTGTTTATTTTGAAAATGACACAATAAGATAGCTATGAATGACCATATCTGACTAGTCTGAACATAAAATAGGTAGAATATTTTGGCCGGATATGGCCGGTTTAAATACTAAAGGGTTAATTTATTAAATCGACTTCCAAAATGGGGAGGGCTTAACAAAAACTACAAAACAGTTTGGTATAAATGGAATAATTGTTAGAACAGTAAAAGAAATGAAGACAAAAATCCATGCAGGGGAAATTGTTGGATCTTCAGTTACATACGCATCATGCATTTGTAACATTATGGAAACAATGGAAAAAGCTCTGATTTTGAGCAGAAAGTAAAACCTGATATTAAAATAGTGTGGCTGGAACACATGGAAGTGGGCAACCCAGGAAGTCATGGGATGAAGTACTGAAGAATGACCCCAGGAAGCTGAACTTTTTGGTCGAGATGACAAAGGACCGAGACACCTGGCCATACTTGAGAAGACCTGTACCCCGCAGCAGAAGTGTTAAGCCCAATCCTGCTGCTGGTGGGAAGCACTTGTAGCAGTGTCACGTAAAAGTGCCTGTGGAGTGCCACTTGAAAGCTCCCATGTGGAACCATGTAAAAGTGCCTGTGTGGCATCACATAAGTGCCGATGCAGTGAAAAGCACCCGGTGCACTCTGTACAATGGTTGGCGTTAGGAAGGGCATCCAGCTGTAGAAACCAAGCCAAATCAAACTGGAGTCTGGTGCAGCTTGCCAGTTCTGGTCAAACTGTCCAACCCGTGCCAGCATGGACAATGGACGTTAAATGATGATGATAATATATATTGCTGACAGGGGAATTGCTGCTTTCTCTATCCTTGGGTGTCTTCCATTGACAAGGCCAAGGAAGGCTGAAATAATGTGATCTGGTAGTCCTTGTGGTGATGGATGATTATCTCCTGCTGGCAAAATATTCATGAGTGAAGGCAGCAAGCTGGCAGAAACGTTAGCACGCTGGGCGAAATGCTTAGTGGTATTTCGTCTGTCTTTACGTTCTGAGTTCAAATTCTGCCAAGGTCGACTTTGCCTTTCATCCTTTCAGGGTTGGTAAATTAAGTACCAGTTGTGCACTGGGGTTGATCTAACCAACTGGTCTCCTCCCCCGAAATTTGGGCCTTGTGCCTAGAATAGAAAAGAATATATTCATGATTGCTTATATGCACCAAAAAGTCCATTTGAGAGGTTCTCTCGTGGCAAATAATGCAGTATTTTGTGTTCTAACACAACTTCCATTTTTAAGTGGGAGATAAATATTATCTTTCAGTATTGATACTGTTTCTGTCACTGTTAATTTTATACACACACACAATTTATTATCCTCATTTCTATAGATATTTATCATCATCATCATTTGTCTGTTTTCCATGCTGGCATGGGTTGGATGGATGGATGAATGGTTTGACTGAAAATTGGTAAGCTGGGGAGCTGCACCAGGTTCCAGTCTCATTTAGCATGATTTCTATGGCTGGATGCCCTTCCTAACACCAATCACTCCAGAGTGTAGCAGGTGCTTTTTACGTGTCACCAGCATGGGTGCCAGTTATGTAACACTGGCATCGGCCAGGATTCTAACCTCACTTGGCTTGACAGGTCTTCTCAAGTATGATACATTGACAAAGGTATTGAGCACCTATTGCCTCTGTGAGGCCCAACATTCGAAGGGTGTTTTTTAGGTGCCACCATTATGGGTACCAATTACACAACACTAGCATCGGCTGTGACTACGATTTCATTTGGTTTGGTGGGTCTTCTCAAGCACGACATATTGTCCAATGTCCGAAGAGTGCTTTTTACATAAATTGTTTCTTTTTTTTTTTATTAATATGACAAAACCCCATATCTTGCTCACTTTACATGATTTTAGTTTCCATGGTAACTAATGGAACCAATCTCCTGAGCCAACCAAAAGACAACTGCATATAAAATGTTGGAGGTAGAGGCGGGAGGCTTATTTTAATTCTTCCATTGATTGACTAATTTGTCCTTTTTTTCTTTTCTTTAGGGAATGGAAATATAAAGCCCCTTCTGATCAACGCTGTGCTTTCTATAAAGGTTTAACAGGCTTCAATCAATTATTATGGCGTTTCACATGACTTATACAATATATGCAGTGAGTGTTTACATAATGGAAAACTCCAGAATATGGTAAAAAGGAAGAGAATAAAACACACAAAAAAAACATGTGAGTAGGAAACTTTTTTTTGAAAATTGTATTTATCTAAAAAAAAATTTCATTTTGTAAATCAGTTTTGTTATCAAAGACAGTATTGATTTTAAAAGTTAGCACAAGGCCAGTTATTTTGGGAAGGGACGTGGGGTTTAAAGTGTTTACATTGACCCCGGTGTTCAAATGGTACTTATTTTGGATGATGGAAGCATTCCGTCGGTTCCGACGATGAGGGTTCCGGTTGATCCGAATCAACGGAACAGCCTGCTCGTGAAATTAACGTGTAAGTGGCTGAGCACTCCACAGACACGTGCACCCTTAACGTAGTTCTCAGGGGATATTCAGCGTGACACAGAGAGTGACAAGGCTGGCCCCTTGAAATACAGGTACAACAGAAACAGGAAGTAAGAGTGAGAGAAAGTTGTGGTGAAAGAGTACAGCAGGGATCACCCCCACCCCTGCCGGAGCCTCGTGGAGCTTTTAGGTGTTTTCGCTCAATAAACACTCACAACGCCCGGTCTGGGAATCAAAACCGCGATCCTATGACCGCGAGTCCGCTGCCCTAACCACTGGGCCATTGCGCCTCCACGGTACTTATTTTATCGACCCTTGAAATGATGAAAGGCAAAAAAACCCCATAAGGCCTTGTTCAAACTCAGAACCTGATGTCAGAAGAAATATCACTTGGCATTTTGGCAGCTCACCATCTTATCAAAGACAATATTGAAAGATGGTTGCCATCCATTCTCTCTCCCTCTCTTTTTTGCCTTTTTTGACAAAATTAGTGAGAAAAATATTTTTTAACATCACCATTATTTTCTGTCTCCTCCAGAGCTGTGGAGTCTCGGAGCCATGGAGTCAAAGTTGGAAACAATTAAGGGGTAGCTGGAGTCAGTCGGTAAAACTATACTGACTCCAACTCACAATGTCTTTATTCTTTAATAAAAACCAGTTCTAACGTATAGGCGCAGGAGTGGCTGTGTGGTAAGTAGCTTGCTAACCAGCCACATGGTTCCGGGTTCCGTCCCACTGCGTGGCATCTTGGGCAAGTGTCTTCTGCTATAGCCCCGGGCCGACCAATGCCTTGTGAGTGGATTTGGTAGACGGAAACTGAAAGAAGCCTGTCGTATATATGTATATATATATATGTATGTGTGTGTATGTGTTTGTCTCCCTAGCATTGCTTGACAACCGATGCTGGTGTGTTTACGTCCCCGTCACTTAGCGGTTTGGCAAAAGAGACCGATAGAATAAGTACTGGGCTTACAAAGAATAAGTCCCGGGGTCGATTTGCTCGACTAAAGGCGATGCTCCAGCATGGCCGCAGTCAAATGACTGAAACAAGTAAAAGAGTAAAAGAGGCCTACTCAAAGTACAAGCGTATGCATATGCTTTATGAGATATGTAGACCACAATCACTTAATTACATAAAGAAGAGTCAGTCGGAGGTGCCAGTAGTAGAGGAGTCAGTCAGCTTTTTGTTTCGGCTCCACAACCTTGGTCTCCTCAACATTTTGACATTAATTTCTTTTTTTTTCTGTTCTTGTCACCCGATATCACACAACAGCTGAAAAAGCTGTTAGTCTTGCTGTCTCTCTCTCTTTGCTATGCATGTTTGTCTTGTACTCTTGGCATAGTTCCGCGATTAGATGCCCATCCTGTTGCTCACTGCAACCTGGGACAGCATGGAATTTATGATTTTTGGCTGTCTCTTTCTACCTCTGTCATTCTTGTAACAAAAACCTTCATACACCCATCAAAGAACACCTGGTTTTTGCATTTGTCTGTGTGTCAGTAAATGCAATACCTTCACCATTTCACTTTCTTTCTTTCTTCGCTGGCATCGTTTGGGTGGGTCATCGTGGTCTGACTCTTGCAGTTCCTGTCCTCCTCCAAGACAAGCTGCAGCATCGTGTTTTGCCGCTTTTATCATTTACTTGTTTCAGTCATTGGGCTCTGGTCATGCTGGAGCACTGCTTTGAAGGGTTTCAGTCGGAATCGGTCTCACTATGTATTCTTTTTAAACTCTGGGACTTAGTGATTCAGCAAAAGAGACTGATGAACTAAGTTATGGCGATGTAAACCAACCATCGGCAGTTAAACAATGGGAGGAGGACACGCATTTACACACACACATGCACTTACACACACACATATGCACTTACACACACACATATGCACTTACACACACACATATGCACTTACACACACACATATGCACTTACACACACACATATGCACTTACACACACACATATGCACTTACACACACACATGCACTTACACACACACATATGCACTTACACACACACATATGCACTTACACACATGCCTGCACTTGCACACACACATACTTGCACACATGCACTTATGCACAAGCACTTACATGCAGTTACATGCACTTACACATTTACGTGCACATGCACGTAGTGAACACACATGCACTTTCACGTGCACACACACAGTTTGCATCTCCTGAAATTCACTCAGACAAGGCATTAGTCAGCCTGGGTCTTTTGCAGAAAACTCTTGCTCAATGTGTGCTGCAATGGGACTGAACCTGAAACCACATGGTCCCAAAGTGAGCTTCTTAACCGCACAACTGCATCTACTTCTATTTAACAGTTTTGGTTTGGTCTCTCTGGTTGGATAATTCTCCTCTTGAACTATTTCACAGAGAAGAGATGAGAAAGTATTGCCAACATAGGCGCAGGTGTAGCTCTGTGGGAAGAAGCTTGCTTTCTGACCCCCATGGTTCTGGGTTCAGTCTCAACGCATGGCACTTGTCACAAGTGTCTTCTATAGACTCAGGCCGACCAAAGCTTTGTGAGTGGATTTGGAAGTCAGGAATTGAAAGAAGTCCATTGTGCATATAAGTGTGTGTGTGTGTGTATATATATATATATATATATAATATATATATATATATATATATATATATAGGAGTGGGTGTGTGGTAAGTAGCTTGCTTACCAATCACATGGTTCTGGGTTCAGTCTCACTGCATGCGCACCTTGGGCAAGTATCTTCTACTATAGCCTCAGGCTGACCAAAGCCTTGTGAGTGGATTTGGTTGACGGCAACTGAAAGAAGCCTGTCGTGTATGTGTGTATATATATATATATTATATATATATATATATATATATGTATATTGTGGTTTGGTCTCTCTGGTTGGATAATTCTGTTTGTGTCTGTGTTTGTCCCCCCCCCACCATTGCTTGACAACTGATGGTAGTGCCTTTACGTCCCCGTAACTTAGCAGTTCGGCAAAAGAGAGCGATAGGATAAGTACTTGGCTTACAAAGAATAAGTCCTGGGGTCGATTTGTTTGACTAAAGGTGGTGCTCTAGCATGGCTGCAGTCAGCTGACTGAAACAAATATGTATATATATATATATATATATATATATATATATATATATATATATATACACACACACACATGTATGTTTGTTTGTGTTTTTCTCTGCAGCAATGCTTGCCAGCCAGTTTTAGTGTATTTACATCCCTGTAACTTAGCGGCTCAATAAAAGAGAATTATAAGAATTAGCACCAGTCTTAAAGAAAGTCCTGGGGCCAATTCTAAAATTCTTCTAGTTAAAATCGATCAGCATGAATGGAAATTGTAGCTGTGATACCAGTGCTGGTGGCACATAAGAGAACCATCCAAAAGTGGCTGTTGCCAGTGCCACCCTGACTGGCTTCTGTGCCGGTGGCATGTAAAATGCACCATCCGATTGTGGCCGTTGCCAGCCTCGCCTGGCCCCCGTGCCGGTGCCACGTAAAAAGCACTCACTACACTCATGGAGTGGTTGGCATTAGGAAGGGCATCCATCCGTAGAAACATTGCCAGATCAGACTGGGCCTGGTGCAGCCTTCTGGCTTCCAACCCATGCCAGCATGGAAAGCGGACGCTAAACGATGATGATGATGATGGTGCTACAGCATGGCTGCAATGTAATGTCTAAAACAAAGGATAAAAGATACAGAAAAATACAGAAACTGAATCACTGACTAAATTTGAAAGTTGATTTCCACAGAAGCATTTAAGGTTTATTTAAACAAACAAACAAACAAAAATTGGAATTTGAAGAATTTTATTAACGCAGGCAGGAAATAGTTGTATAGAGTTTTAATTGCCTCGAAACGATAATTTTTTTTTGTTTCTTTTTTGTTGTTTTTCTAGACATTTCCGTTCCTCGTACATCGTACAATGATCAGTTCTTTGCTGGGTTTGTGGGTTGTATATGTGTGGGTGTGTGCATGTGAGCATCATCGCAACCGTTTGGTCAAGCATGCGTGCATGCATGTTTGTGTACATTTGTATACGTGTGTGCATGTTTGTGAGTGTGTGCATGTTTGTGAGCCGTGCTTTGGAATCCATAGCAGCAGGTCAACTGCCAGCTCTTGTTTAGCTCACCGGCAATGTCTCCAAAAACTGCAAGAGCCTTTCTCATGTAATTATGGAAACGGGCAGGAGATCTCCATCCAGCTGTTTCTTGGTGGGATGTGGGATGAGTTCTCCAAGTTATGTTTAACAAAAAAAAAAAAAATGTACAGATGCTGTATAAACAATAAATGTTGTTTTTATATATTTACTAACTGTGCTCATGTGCTTGCAATCTTCCTTGAAAACATGTCTGGCCATAGTGGTGTTTGTGCTTGGAGGACCAGGTGGGGAGGGATATTATTTTGCTTGAAAACAGTTGAAGGTTGGTCTCGGGACAGTTCTCATTGTAGTTCTGATGTGTCTAAAGCCCAAAGACTTTAAATTCTATGAGACTACTCCTCTAGCTGAACTAATGTTGGTCATATTATGGTGCCACATTGACCTGGAAACGACATTAAAATGAGGATAGTATATGAAATTAGGTGGAGGGATAGTACACTTGATCTTGCAGGGCCTCTGTCACCGATGGAGGGAGAAAGCTATCTCCAGACTGGAGATCTGGCCTGGATGAGGTTAATTGTGGGCTTGACTAAAGGTATGCAAGGGGCCAAATGATGGCAATCTAAAATTGAGTGATGGATATGTTTGAGAGTGGTTCCATTGAGATGAAATCTCCAGGTGGTTTAAATGCAGAAGTCTCTAATATCCAGGTGGCTAAACAGTGTCTGGAGAAGGGCACCCAGGAGTCACGACCTGGATGTGGGTCGAGCTGGGCCTGGTTCCAATTAGATGAGATCTCCAGGTGGTTTAAATGCAGAAGTCTCTAATATCCAGGTGGCTAAACAGTGTCTGGAGAAGGGCACCCAGGAGTCACGACCTGGATGTGGGTCGAGCTGGGCCTGGTTCCAATTAGATGAGATCTCCAGGTGGTTTAAATGCAGAAGTCTCTAATATCCAGGTGGCTAAACAGTGTCTGGAGAAGGGCACCCAGGAGTCACGACCTGGATGTGGGTCCAGCCTGGCCTGGTTCCAATTAGATGAACTCTCCAGGTGGTTTAAATGCAGAAGTCTCTAATATCCAGGTGGTTAAACAGTGTCTGGAGAAGGGCACCCAGGAGTCACGACCTGGATGTGGGTCCAGCCTGGCCTGGCCTGGCCCGGCCCAGCTCCCTTAGAGTGTAAGGAATTAAGGACCGAAAACACTTGCCTTGGGGTGGGTTTCAACTCTGGCAACCCGTAGATCAGTTCTCGAGAGAGTTTTTTTTTTTTTTTTTTTTTTTTTTACCACTGTAGAATTTGAACTCGGAACACAACTGTAACAAACAGCTACTTTGTGTGTGTGTGTGTGTGTGTGATTTTATTAGGATAAAAACAAATTTGGATTTTGGCATAATTTGAACTGAGAAGCTCAAAGATATTTGACGTCTGGCACCGTTTCTGTTTGCTCCAACACGTTTTCCCTTCTACACTCTCATATACCGACACCTGCTGCTATAGATTATCCATTCATCTCAAACCAATTCTATTATATCTACCTGCTTGCCTGCCTCCTCCTCTCATTATAGTCCCTCCTCCTCCCTTCCATTATCTAGTATTTCCTGTTGGAGTCTGTTCCAGCCAGTTTTATAAATCTTTATTCATTCAATATTTCTCCACACTCTTCGTCTCTTTCTTACTTCTGCTTCTCTCTCTCTCTCTCTCTCTCTCTTACACACAAACACACACATTTGCTTTCTTTCTGTCTGTCTCACTCCCTCAGACTTGTACGTCCCCCCCTTTTTCTCACGTGTTTACTCCTTCTCTCACGTGTTTACATCCTCTCTCTCACGTGTTTACTCCCTCCCTCCCTCTCGCGTGTTTGCTCTCTCACCCTCTCTCGCGTGTTTGCTCTCTCTCCCTCTCTCTCGCGTGTTTGCTCTCTCACCCTCTCTCGCGTGTTTGCTCTCTCTCCCTCTCTCTCGCATGTTTGCTCTCTCACCCTCTCTCGCGTGTTTGCTCTCTCTCCCTCTCTCGCGTGTTGCTCTCTCCCTCTCTCGCATGTTTACTCCCTCCCTCGCATGTTTACTCCCTCCCTATCGCGTGTTTACTCCCTCCCTAACTCGCGTGTTCTCTTCCTCACTCGCGTGTTTGCTCTCTCTCCCTCTCTCGCGTGTTTGCTCTCTCTCCCTGTCTCGCGTGTTTGCTCTCTCTCCCTCTCTCGCGTGTTTGCTCTCTCTCCCTCTCTCGCGTGTTTGCTCTCTCTCCCTCTCTCGCGTGTTTGCTCTCTCTCCCTCTCTCGCGTGTTTGCTCTCTCTCTCCCTCTCTCTCGCGTGTTTGCTCTCTCTCCCTCTCTCTCGCGTGTTTGCTCTCTCTCCCTCTCTCTCGCGTGTTTGCTCTCTCCCTCTCTCACCTCTTTACGCTTTCTCTTGTTTCTTCTTCACATATCTACTTCGTCTTTATTCACCGTTGACTTTCTCTCTCACTCTCTCTCTACCCTCCTCCTCCTCCTCTCTCAGTATCTCTACCCTCCTCCTCCTCACTCAGTATCTCTACCCTCCTCCTCCTCTCACTCGCCCCCTTCCTCCCTCTATCTCCATGTTGCGCGCGTCTCTATATATACGTCTGTTAAAATCAAAACAGACGCGCGCATGCACACACACACATACACACACACTCACATACACATACATGCACACGTTCTTATATATATATATATATGTATATATATAATCACACACTTGCATACGCATATATACCTACTCATTCTCTCCCTCCCTCTCTCTCTCTCTCACACACACACACACACACACACACGCACACACATAGACACATACATACACACATTCACGTCAATTTTAATCTGTATTTCGAGCTTAAAAAAAAAAGGAGAAAGATCAATGTCTTATAATTATCATTATCGACTAAATTTAGAGGTAAGAAAATTATTTATTGCTGAGTAGGTACAATATATATGTATATATATATATATATATATATATAATGTGTGTGTGTGTGTGTTGTTGAGCCGCGAGGATATCCCGATCCCACCGTGACCATCTCATCGTTTTTAATTCACACTAAACTGTCGAATGTATCCACAAAAAAAAAAGTCCCCATCCAGAAAAGTTGTTTGCGTGAGGTTTAGTCTTAGTCGCTATTTCTAGCAGATAAAAATGACCGCTTCGAGGCGCCCCTCACTGGCGCGCGCGCGCGCGCGCGTGTGTGTGTGTGTGTGTGGGGGTGCTCAGATCAGTCTGATCATGTAGGGCCTATGATCGATTAAAGGCGTCCTGATTAACAGCATCCCGTCTTTAAGATGTATCTAATATTAGCAGTATCGCCCGGCGTTGCTCGGATTTGTAAGGGAAATAACTATATAAGCATTTTTAGAGAGTTATAGCCAAAAAATAGCAAAAAACGCATTAAAAATGGAAAAAAAAATTATGGTAAATTTTTTTTAAATCGTTGACTCATCGTAGACATTTTTAGAGAGTTACTTCCCTTATATAATAGCGAAAAAATGCATTAAAATGGAAAAAAATTATGGTAAATTATTTTTAAATCGTAGACTCATCGTAGACGCGCGCTAATGCCCAGAAGGGCTCGATATGAATCACGACTATAAGATACCCGGTTTTGGTTAGACTGCACCGCAAAATGTGGGAGTAGTTAGGAATCTAAATCGTAGGAGACAGACAGCACACAACTTCACTTTTATATATAAAGATTACTTTATCCTGAAGGAGCCATAGTTTATTCCTGTTTTAAGACTGACTGTGTGATTTGAGAGAGAGAGAGATTTGGCTGCTATTTCTTTAAAATCGAGCGTCCACGAAGAGGCTCCCTTTTCTATAGTTTGTGTGCGCGCGCGCGCGCGGTGCTTCATCTCGAAAGTCCGAAGTTGTGCCTCGCCCTCTTCTATTAATAGGTTTATGGTGTGGTCTCCATTGTTTGTTGTCTCTGTATTGCTCAACTGTTTGTTTATATATCGTCCAGCCTGTTGCTAATAGCAGCAGCCTCAGTAGTAATGGCTTCTTTGACTTCTATTACGTGTGTGTGTGTCACACTTCCTCTCTTGGATCTGTATGTGTGTAATGTGTGTGTGTGTGTGTGCATTGTTTTCCTTTATTTTACTCTTTTATTGATCCTAAGGAGATGAAAGGCCGAGAAGTCCGGAGTCGATGATGTAAAAAGTATCTGTCTACTACTGAAGCCGATACAATCAATTAACCCCCCCTGCTTTTGAATTACTGGTCTTGTCTTAATTAGAAGCATTATTATTATTATTATTTGTTTGGCTTTTGCTTTCTATTTGTACAAGTTGACTCCAAGTCTCTTCCAGGGACCTCAAGAGACAAGTTAGAAGTTCAAGTCAGTGTCACGACTCGGGTGCCATGTTTATTGGTTTTGCACAGAGTATTGTTACTCTTTTTTTTTTTACTCTTTTACTCTTTTTACTTGTTTCAGTCGTTTGACTGCGGCCATGCTGGAGCACCGCCTTTAGTCGAGCAAATCGACCCCGGGACTTATTCTTTGTAAGCCCAGTACTTATTCTATCGGTCTCTTTTGCCGAACCGCTAAGTGACGGGGACGTAAACACACACCAGCATCGGTTGGTTGTCAAGCAATGCTAGGGGGACAAACACAGACACACAAACATATACACACACACTTATATATATATATATATATATACATATATACGACAGGCTTCTTTCAGTTTCCGTCTACCAAATCCACTCACAAGGCATTGGTCGGCCGGGGCTATAGCAGAAGACACTTGCCCAAGATGCCACGCAGTGGGACTGAACCCGGAACCATGTGGTTGGTTAGTAAGCTACTTACCACACAGCCACTCCTGCGCCTATTGTTCTAGAGAATGTCTGTCAAAACAAAAAAGAAAATTAGAACTTTGTTTTAAAAGTAATTTGGTGAGAGGATGATATTGTGTCCTTAAGGGGACAGTAAAAGGTGTTTGCTATTTTATACATTTAAAAGTACTTTTAACAATGTTCACAAAATGTTTTTGGAATTACATAGACAATATTTTTCTTAAGATATCAGCAATTCCCATACTCTTTTTCTCTTTTTTACTCTTTTTACTTGTTTCAGTCATTTGACTGCGGCCATGCTGGAGCACCGCCTTTAGTCGAGCAAATCGACCCCGGGACTTATTCTTTGTAAGCCCAGTACTTATTCTATCGGTCTCTTTTTTGCCGAACCGCTAAGTAACGGGGACGTAAACACACCAGCATCGGTTGTCAAGCAATGCTAGGGGGACAAACACAGACACACAAACACACACATATATATATATACATATATACGACAAGCTTCTTACACTTTCCGTCTACCAAATCCACTCACAAGGCGTTGGTCGGCCCGGGGCTATAGCAGAAGACACTCGCCCAAGATGCCACGCAGTGGGACTGAACCCGGAACCATGTGGTTGGTAAACAAGCTACTTACCACACAGCCACTGAAAACTATTTAAAAAAATTTCTTCCATTTTTTGCATTTCCTGGCATTTGAGATATTATTATTGAGATGGCAAGCTGACAGAATTGTTAGCATGCTGGGTGAAATGTTTAGCGGCATTTCATCCCTCTTTACATTCTGAGTTCAAATTCCGCTGAGGTTGTCTTTACTTTTTATCCTTTCAGGGTTGTTAAATGAAGTGCCAGTGGATCACTGGTGTCGATAAAACACTTGATATCACAAGCACCATACTAACATTGCTTACATTCATTTTGAAGGAAGTGAGGAATTCTCTGATGTAAGGGGAAAAAGAACTTTAGTCCCTTATTCTGTCCTTCATTTCTGTTCTGTAACAGAATTATTAGAGGACTGGGCTTTTGAAATTATCAATGGGGTGTTTTAAAGAATGTAATGTAATGGGTCAGAATACACTGCTCAGTTGTTTGGGTGAGGTTTAGTCTTAGTCGCTATTTCTAGCAGATAAAATGACCGCTTCGAGGCACCCCTCACTGGCGTGTGTGTGTGGGGGGGGGGCTTAGATCATCCTGATCATGTAGGGCCTATGATTGATTAAAGACATCCTGATTAACAGCATCCCGTCTTTAAGATGTATCTAATATTACTTTATCCTGAAGGAGCCATAGTTTATTCCTGTTTTAAGACAGTGACTGTGTGATTGGAGAGAGAGATTTGGCAGCTATTTCTTTAAAATCGAGCGACCACTCACAGCCTGCCTAGGGTTTAACAACCACTTGTTTCATCAATGAAAGGCAAAGTGAATCTCTGCCAAGTTTGAACTCTGCTTGATCAAAACGAAAGTCTTTGAGCCGTTCCCAGTTCATCAGGAACTGGCTTTCGACCTGCTTCCATACCTTAGAAAACCTCTAATACTGCAGTACTTTTGAAGATTAACCTGTCCTAAGGCCAAAAGTGATATACATTCTCCCAGTTAGTGAATCTAGGTTTTATATTGTTACTTTTCCTGCCAGATGGTATTAATAGATTCATCAGACTTACTATAAATCTATTTTCCGCTCCTAATCCAACAGAATCTCAGGCTATTTTCTCTGCCTTTTTTCCTCTTTTTCTTTTTATTATTATTTATCTCTAGTAAACATCTCCAGCTGATTACTAATTAATCTCAGTAATTCCTCAAAGATTAAAAAACATCTATTCCTGTTCTTCCTGATCAGATGACCCAAACTATCTGGAGCCTTTTAATTATCTCGATAAATGGCAGGTGGAGGGAACACTATCAGATAGAATTAGGGATGTCACTTTGCATTGTGTTCAGTTTTGGCTGTCTTCCTTTCAGGGGGTCAATAAAAAGACTGGTCAAGTACTGGGGTCAGTTTAGTTAACTAAACACTGCCACATCTCCTCTCCCACCACATTTCTGGACTGGTGCCTACAGAAGAAACTATTTTTTATTACAAAGGTGCTGATTTGGCAGAATTGTTAGCATGCTGGAAAAAAATTCTTACAACATGGACAAATGGCTGCTGAGTTCAAATTCTGCTGGGGTTGACCCTATCTATTACTCTTTTGGGGTTGATGAAATAATCTCCACTTGAGCCCTGGGGTTGATGTAATTGACTAGCCCCATCCTCCAAATTTCAGGCCCCATACTTAGAGTAGAAAGGATTATTATTATTATTATTATTATTATTATTATTATTATTATTAAGGTGGTGAGCTGGCAGAATCGTTAGCATGCCAGGCAAAATGCTTATCAACATTTTGTCCATCTTTACATTCTGAGTTCAAATTCCACCGAGGTTGACTTTGCCTTCCATCCTTTCAGGGTCGATAAAGTACCAGTTGTATACTGGGGTCAATCTAATTTACTGGCTCCCCCTCCCCCCAAATTTCAGGCTTTGTGCCTATGGTAGAAAGGATTATTATTATTATAAAGATGGTAAGTGAGCAGAATTGTTAGCACTATAGACAAAGTGTTTCCTAGAATTTCTTGTAGGTCTCCATTCTGAGATCAAATTCTGCTGAGGTTGTCTTTGGTTACTGGTTAATGTAATTAGCTTCCATCTACCAAATCTACTTGCAAGGCCTGAAGTTATAGTAGAAGACACTTGCCCAAGGTGCCATGCAGTGGGATTGAACCCGGTGGTTGGGAGGCAAGCATCTTACCACACAGCCATACCTGTGCCGATGACTAACAACAACAATAGTGATTTCAAATTTTTGCACAAGGCCAGCAATTTCGAGGTGGGGGTAAATCAATTACTTTGACTCCAGTGCTTTAATAGTAATATTAATAATAATAATAATAATAATAATAATTAAACTGTTGTTTAACCCCCAGGTCAGCTGTGGTGTAGCAGACATATAATCAAAGGCATTCCAGCTGTGACCATCCTGTTTGATTTATGCTTTGCTTCACATAACTAGACCTTCCTTCTACAATGTCCTTTATTGAAGAGGATTGGCTGTGATTTAAGAGAGATTTGATTGCTATTTCTACCAGGTGGAGCTACTGCATTGAGCTGTGGTTGCTGTGACAATTCAATGACCTGTTATTCTGGCTGCTGCTAACATCTAAACAGAAACAGCAGCGTCTTGTGTGCTGTGGTAGCAATCACAGCTGACTAGCAGCAGCCATTGTCAGCTTCTTGTTTGTGTTGTTGTTGTTGTTGTTGTGGTGGTGGGGAGAATAAATATCAGTCAGGGGCTAATGTTTGTGTTTATCTTCACAACATAGTTTATCAGTGTTTTTGTTTTTAATCTCAAATTGCCTTAAATAGGTTAGCACAAGCAGGAACTTAACTACTGTTTCTCCTTGCAGATGATGTACTCCAGTAATAATAATAATAATAATAATAATAATAACAACAACAACAATAGGCGCAGGAGTGGCTGTGTGGTAAGTAGCTTGCTAACCAACCACATGGTTCCGGGTTCAGTCCCACTGCATGGCATCTTGGGCAAGTGTCTTCTGCTATAGCCCCGGGCCGACCAATGCCTTGTGAGTGGATTTGGTAGACGGAAACTGAAAGAAGCCTGTCGTATATATGTATATATATATAAGTGTGTATATGTTTGTGTGTCTGTGTTTGTCCCCCTAGCATTGCTTGACAACCGATGCTGGTGTGTTTACGTCCCCGTCACTTAGCGGTTCGGCAAAAAGAGACCGATAGAATAAGTACTGGGCTTACAAAGAATAAGTCCCGGGGTCGAGTTGCTCGACTAAAGGCGGTGCTCCAGCATGGCTGCAGTCAAATGACTGAAACAAGTAAAAGAGTAAAAAGAGAGTAAGAGTAACCGTAGAATATTTTCCACTTTTTCTATCCTGACAGATCTGTTGTTACTCATGCAAGTACAGTGATGAGTGAAGTCTTGGCTTCACTGAAGAGGACTAACAAGACTGAAACATGTCTAGCATTGCACCCCTTTACTTTGTAAAAGAATCAAAAGCATATTATTCATTAACTTAACGTATTTTTTGCCCATATTTGTTCAAGCAAGTAGTCCCCCCCCCCATCGCCTTCTGTTCCACTAATTTTCTTTTTATTTTCTTTTTAAGTGAATTTTTCCTGTTTTACTCTTTACTCTTTTTACTCTTTTTACTTGTTTCAGTCATTTGACTGCGGCCATGCTGGAGCACCGCCTTTAGTCGAGCAAATCGACCCCGGGACTTATTCTTTGTAAGCCCAGTACTCATTCCATCGGTCTCCCTTGCCGAACCGCTAAGTTACGGGGACCCAAACACACCAGCATCGGTTGTCAAGCAATGCTAGGGGGACAAACACAGACACACAAACATATTCACACACACTTATATATATATACATATATACGACAGGCTTCTTTCAGTTTCCGTCTACCAGATCCACTCACAAGGCATTGGTTGGCCCGGGGCTATAGCAGAAGACACTTGCCCAAGATGCCACGCAGTGGGACTGAACCCGGAACCATGTGGTTGGTTAGCAAGCTACTTACCACACAGCTACTCCTGCGCCTACTGTTTTAAAACAGTATTTGAGTTTTCATGTTTTGAAACAAATATAAATTTTTTTTTTTTTTTACGTAATCAGTAATTAGTGCTGGGATATTTACAGTGGCAGTGTTCACCCTGTCCTTTTATGTGAATATGTATTTAATTTGTATTCTAAGGATAGAAATATATATTTTGTTTGTGTTTGGAAAAAAATTTAGCTTAAAATGTTGCTTTTGGTGTCTGTCAGTCTATTAAAAGTTGAAAATGCAATTATAAATCCAAGGAGGGCCAGCAATGGCCATGAGTAATAAAACAAGAAGAAATTTAAGCCATTGATGACAAAAGGAATTTCTGTCTCTCTCTCTGATTCTCTCTTTTCCTTCCTTCCTTCCTTCCTTCCTTCCTTCCTTCCTTCCTTCCTTCCTTCCTTCCTTCCTTCCTTCCTTCCTTCCTTCCTTCCTTCCTTCTTCCTTCCTTCTTTCTTTCTTTCTTTCTTTCTTTCTTTCTCTCTCCTCTTTCTTTTTCTCTTTCTTTCTTTCTCTCTTTTTCTCTTTCCTTTTCTCTTTCTTTCTCTCTTTTTTTCTCTCTCTGATTCTCTCTTTTCCTTCCTTCTTTCTTTCTCTCTTTCTCTCTTTCTTTCTCTCTCTCTCTCTTTCTCTCTCTCCTTATTCTCTCCCACTCTGTTTCACCTCTCCACCCCCCTCTGCTATCAGCTTTCCTTCTTGATCTCCCACATACTCCTCCTCTTCTCCCCCTCTCACATCCACACTGTATTATTGTATTTGTCTTAAAGAGTCTAATTGTTTTAGGTATAGCTGTGTGTGTGTGTGTGTGTGTGTGTTTGACATGTGCAGATTGCTATGGAAACCTTTTTATACTTAGCCTTATTGCAAACTAGTCTTGTGGACAATAATAATAGTTGTTTACACACACACTTGTATACACACATTGGTGTATGTTGATGTTAAGTGGAGGCACACACCTCATGCATTGGATGGATCATAATTGTAGATGTCAAGTGATACACAAACACACTTCAGTAGTTGTGATGTCAGTCATGTGACATGGAGACAGTCAACCAAACAATGTGCCACCCACCCACCAGCCCACCCACCCATCGACATACAAATTCATTGTAGTTCTGCCATATCTTTGCTGAACTGAAGATCATCAACTGAAGAGCACCAACCACCGGATACAGAGATGAATCCTATAAGCTGGATGCTGTAGTATTCTTTCCAGAATCCACTCTCTGTGCTCTGCCTTTGTTGCAACAACCACAACAAGCCGTAGACAAGGTAGACTTATGGTACAACAGTCACTGTTCCTTTGCACTTAATTTGGTGATGATTGTGTGCATTCCGTTACCTTCTCGGGGTTGTACCGACTGATAAGGGCTGGTTTCCCAGTTTCCATGGCATATAAATTCCCCCCCCCCCAACCACCACCACCTGGATGGGATGCCAGTCCCTTGCAGGATTAGCTCATTTTTGCCTGCTGAGAGGACTGGAACAATGTGAAATGAAGTGTCTTGCTCAAGAACACAATGTGTCGCCTGGTCCAGGAATTGAAACCCCAATTTTATGATCATGAGTCCAGCACCCGAAACATTAAGCCATGTGCCTCCACTGTGCATTCCATTGCAGTTTTTTGAATCAGTGACACAATTTCCATTGCATCTATTCCTGTGTGTGTGCGTGAGCATGTTTCATGCTTTTCCCTAGATGAGTCGGAGAATTAGTGTTTTGGTGAGGTGGACTGTTTGTTTTAATATTCTAGGGGTATTGTATGTGTGTGTGGGTGTGAGTATCTGGAGATAGTTTGACCTGTTGTGGTAATGTTGAATGTATATATATATTTCTTTACTACCCACAAGGGGCAAAACACAGAGGGGACAAACAAGGACAGGCAAACGGATTAAGTCGATTACATCGACCCCAGTGCGTAACTGGTACTTAATTTATCGACCCCGAAAGGATGAAAGGCAAAGTCGACCTCGGCGGAATTTGAACTCGGAACGTAATGACAGACGAAATACGGCTACACATCTCGGCCGGCGTGCTAACGTTTCTGCTAGCTCGCCGCCTTGTTGAATGAATGTATATATAGTAGCATCTATATTGGTGATCGTTGCATTGAATTCTGAAAACTTTGGTTCTAAGTTCCTTGGTGGAACTCCATCCATTGCTCTTTTTCAAAGTTGGTTTAACCCTTTAGCATTTAAACCGGCCATATCCGGCCCAAATTTTCTACTTCTTTTATGTTCAAACCATCTAGATCTGGCCTTTCACTCATATCCTACAATGACATCCTCAAAATAAAACCATCATATCATCAAATTCTCCGAGCTACAAGATAATGCGGGATTAATTCAAAACAATGTGAATGAAAAAGCTTTATATTTGACAGAGTAATCTGAACACTAAAAGGTTAAGTATTTTTGTAACATATTGGTGTGTTTTGAAAATGATTAATAACTGGTCCAAAGAAATTTGCCAATGATTGCCAAATGGCTATAGTAAGCGGGTGTCTAGTATAGAATACTTTCTATTGGTTCAAGGAAATTTCTCCGTAAACATTTTTGCCATTGGAAAATTTGTTGCTAAAAAAAGAATTGAAAAGAAAATTGAAGAAAAAAAATTAGCTGTTTTCTTAAAATAGCAACTTCATCAACTAACCTGCTAATTAGAGAAAGGTAATTTCTTGATAACGAGTTATTTAATTTACAGTCTGCTTTATGAGCCTCCTTTATGGTGAAACTAGCAGTATCGCCCGGCGTTGCTCAGGTTTGTAAGGGAAATAACTATAAAGCATTTTTAGAGAGTTATAGCCAAAAAATAGCAAAAAATGCATTAAAAATGGAAAAAAAATTATGGTAAATTTTTTTTAAAATCGTTGACTCATCGTAGACATTTTTAGAGAGTTACTTCCCTTATATTAAAAAAAATATGCATTAAAATGGAAAAAAATGATGGTAAATTATTTTTAAAATCGTAGACTCATCGTAGACGCGTGCTAATACCCAGAAGGGCTTGATATGAATCACGACTATAAGATACCTAGTTTTGGTTAAACTGCACCGCAAAATGTGGGAGTAGTTAGGAATCTAAATCGGAGTAGACAGACACACAACCTTTCTTTTATATATAAAGATTTCTTATGGCAAATTTTATCACTGCAAAATGTTTGCATCAGATTTTCTGGACATGTTTTTATCTGGAGAAAGTTGTAGTTGATCTGGTTTTAAGATTTAAAGGGGATTCACTCAGAATGTTATTGTTGCCTCTTTTGTTGTCTATAGTATTTGAAATCCAGGGTGTATTGAGTGCATTAAATCTCTCTCAGTGATTGTTTGTGGATGTGTTTGTAGTGCTGTAGTAGTGGGACAGTTGTAGTTGATATGTATCTGTGACTTTGTATGTGAGGTGATTTTTCTTTTTCCTTTTTTCTTTTTTGTCAGTCCTGCCAGTTAGGACTGCCAGACCAGTCAAGGTCATTGGTGTTGTTGCCTGCCTTTCACTTTTGTTGCTCTGAATTCAATAAAAAAAAAAGAAAAGAAAAGAAAAAAGAAGAATGTCTGAATTAAATTTGTTCTTTTTCCATCTTTCTTCCCTATCTGACAAAAAAACCCCTCAATATAAAAGAACATGTTTAGCCTTACTTGAACTTGTGACCTTTTGCTTGCAAAGGATCTCTTCTAGTCCTGCTGCCTCTGTTCTCACACCCTGAGCACTCAATCACCGCATTTGAACTTAGACATTTTAGGGAAAACATAACCTTTCCCAATCCTACTCTCCCTTACTTTAAAGGATCATGATATTTGGTTACATGGTGATGGTAGGAGGGCAGCAGGGGTGGGTGATTGAGGTAGAGTGAAAGGGTTCAATTAATGAATTTTCTCCTCCCTTTTTTGCAACTGTCAATACAGAGAGGCATTGTTCAGAACTAGGTACATTTGAACCAATTATCCCCAGGATGCATTTTAGGCATGTTATCTCTTTGTGTACTTGGACTTATTATCCCAATAGACATACAATATCAATGTTATCTTGAGTACACAAACCATTGTCACCAATGGTGGTGGTGTTGGGAGACTCTAGTGTTTTCAACATTCCAAGGTAATCACATTACTCTTCCCTTCTCCCTCTCTCCCTATCTCTGTCCCCTTCTTTCTCTCTGTCCCTCTTTCTCTCTGTCCCCCCTTTCTCTCTGTCCCTCCTTTCTCTCTCTCTATTTCTCTGTCCCTCCTTTCTCTCTGTCCCCCCTTTCTCTCTGTCCCTCCTTTCTCTCTCTCTATTTCTCTGTCCCTCCTTTCTCTCTGTCCCCCCTTTCTCTCTGTCCCTCCTTTCTCTCTCTCTCTTTCTCTGTCCCTCCTTTCTCTCTCTCTATTTCTCTGTCCCTCCTTTCTCTCTCTCTTTCTTGGTCCCTCCTTTCTCTCTTTCTCTCCCTCTCTCCTCTCTCCTCACCTTCTCTCACCCCCTTTCCACTCTCCCTCCCCCACCACTCCCCCTGCCCCTCCACTTCTCTCTTTCCTAGTTAACATGTGAACCCTCTTGTGAGTTCAAACCACATTAAAAGCCAACTTTGCTTTTTAATTCTTTTGAGGTTGATTAATTATCAGATACATACTTGGATCACTCTGTCTGTTTGTCTATATGTCCGGCTATATATATATATATATATATATATATATATATAGGAAGGGCATCCAGCCATAGAAACCATGCCAAATCAGACTGGAACCTGGTACAGGTCTCCAGCTTTCCAGTTCCAGTCAAACTATCTGACCCATGCCAGCATGGAAAGCAGATGCTAAATGATGATGATGATGCAGCCCTGTTGATTCAGATATTTTCTCCCTCCCCACTTATCCCTCTCTCCATTTGTTTTCTCCATTTTTTTGTACATTTTTTAATCAACCACACACACACACACAACACAGTGGTAGAAACTAGATATATCATTATCATCGTTTAATGTCCATCTTCCATGCTGGCATGGATAGGACACACACACACAAATCATCATTTAATGTCCCTTTTCTATGCCGGTATGGTTGGGACAGTTTGACAAGAACAGATGAGCCAGAAAGCTATGCCAGGTTCTATGTCTGCTTTGACATGGTTTCTACTGCTGGATGCCTTTCCTAATGCCAACCACTTGAAAGTGTACTGGGTGCCTTTTATGTGGCACCAGCACCAGTGAGGTAACCAAGTACCCTCAAGATAAGACTCCCTCAGCTTAGCAGAGTATAGACTCAAGAAAC
>NC_043020.1:9053565-9071065 GCF_006345805.1 Octopus sinensis
TAAAAAGCACCCACTACACTCACGGAGTGGTTGGCGTTAGGAAGGGCATCCAGCCGTAGAAACACTGTCAGATCTGACTGGGCCTGATGCGGCCTTCTGGCTTCACAGACCCCAGTTGAACCGTCCAACCCATGCTAGCATGGAAAACGGACGCTAAATGATGATGATGATGATGATATGTATATATCTTTGTGTATATTTGTCCCCTACTATTGCTTGATGGCCTGTGTTGGTTTGTTTACATCCTTGTTGCTTAGCAGTTTGGTAAAAGTGACCAATAAAATAAGTACCAGACTTAAAAACAATCCTTTGCACAAGGGCTGAAATTTGGTGGGAGGGGGCCAGTTGATCAGATCGATCCCCAGTATGCAACTGGTACTTAATTTATTGACCCCGAAAGAATGAAAGGCAAAGTCGGCTTTGGTGGAATTTGAACTTGGAATGTAAAGACAGACAAAATACTTCTAAGCATTTTGCCCAGTATGCTAATGATTCTGCCAGCTTGCTACCCTTATAATAATCCTTTCTACTGAAGGCATAAGGCTTGAAATTTAGGGTAGTGAGATAGTTGATTACATTGACCCCAGTACTCTACTGGTACTTATTTTATCAACTCTGAAAGGATAAAAGGCAAAGCTGACCTTGGTGGAATTTGAACTCAGAACATAAAGACGGACGAAATACTGCTAAACATTTTGCCCGGCATGCTAACGATTCTGCCAGCTCTCTGCCTTAATAATAATAATAATAATTATTATTTCTTTACTGCCCACAGGGGGCTAAACATAGAGAAGACAAACAAGGACAGAGAAAGGGATTAAGTCAATTATTTCGACCCCAGTGCGTAACCGGTACTTATTTAATAATAATAATAATAAAGGTGGTAGACTGGCAGAATTGCTAGCATGTTTGACAAAACACTTAACAGTCTTTTCTGATTCTATCTTTCAGTGTCATTGAAATGACACTCCGTCGGTTATGATGATGAGGGTTTCAGTTGATTTGATCAACAGAATAGCCTGCTCCTGATAATTAACATACAAGTGGGTGAGTACTCCACAGACATGCATACCCTCAATGCAGTACAACACAGTGTGACAAGGCTGGCCCCTTTTGAATTACAGGTACAACTCACTTTTGCTAGCTGAGTGGACTGGAGCAACGTGAAATAAAGTGTCTTGCTCAAGGACACAGCGCGTCACCAGGAGTTGAACTCACAACCTTACACTTATAAGCTGAGTACCCTAACCACTAAGCCATGGGTCATTGAAATAAGTATCTGTTAAATATTGGGGTTGACGTAATCAACTTGCCCCTTCCCCTCCAGAGTTTAAGGGTTTTGAATTAGTTGAGAAGTCCCAACCTCCACTGCTTCTCACACCCCTGATATGTATCTATGGGTTTATTTAAGAAAACAAACGGGTATATATTTATTTTTCATGTATTTTCATTTTGTTGCCGACAATAATCTACTTAGTTGTTTTATGGCTTATCTCTTTTACTACGTATTTTTTTTCTTTTTTTACTTATATTTATTTTTCTGCTGCATAAAAATAATCCGGTCTTGTATCATTTAATGGTTCAATTAACTGATTTATATATATATATATATATATATATATATACACATTTATATACACACACACACTAGCAGATTGCGCAAGCTTTCTTTGTGCTGTCCAATATACATACATTACGCATGTTTAAATATCTATATATATATATATATATATATATATATATCACACATTATAATATACATATACACATACATTTATACAGATATATACGCACGCACATATTTATACAAACACACACGTACATACACACTTGTAATGTAGGTAATCCACGTGCAGGCAACGTGTGTCTGTATTTAGAATGGATTTAATCTAATCTGCCGTCTCTTGTATTTTCCGCACGAGTGGCAAATCAACTTTGCCATGCGTTTGCAACGGAATCTTGCATTTTAATCACCACAAACTAAACAGTTGTTAATTAGAAGCCATTTACCAACAAGTCCATCTCTACTCTTGTCTGAGGGGATTCTATTTTGCCGTATTTTTTCGTTTCGTTCAGGTAAGACCCTGTTTCTGGTATCAATTTAAAACTTCCTGTATTTGTTTTATATTTGTTTTGTTTTATTTTCATCTTGCTCTCTTTCTCTCTTTTCTCTCTTTTACTTGTTTCAGTCATTTGACTGCGGCCATGCTGGAGCACCGCCTTTTTTAACGAGCAACTCGACCCCGGGACTTATTCTTTTGTAAGCCCAGTCTTATTCCTATCGGTCTCTTTGCCGAACCGCTAAGTAACGGAGACAATAAACACACCCGCATCGGTTGTCAAGCAAACAACACACATACATATATATATATATTATATCTATATTAATATATATATATATATATATCACACACATATATACGACAGGCTTCTTTCAGTTTCCATCTACCAAATCCACCCTCACAAGGCTTTGGTCGGCCCGAGGCTATAGCAGAAGGCACTTGCCCAAGATGTCACGCAGTGGGACTGAACCCAGAACCATGTGGTTGGTTAGCAAGCTACTTACCACACAGCCACTCCTGCGCCTATTTGTTTTGTTTTTTTTCCATTTTCCTCACAAGATGTGTCAGCATCGACAGGGAAATATTGTTCATCTTGTTGAAATTTTTGATTTTGATTTAACCTTTTATTTCATTCAGATTTCTCTGTCAAACGTAATGCTTGTTCATTCGCATTGTTTGGAATTAATCCTGCATTATCTCATAGCTTTGAGATTTTGAAGATGTGATTGTTTATTTTAAAAATAACATTGTAAGGTGGGTGTGAGAGAGGCCGAAAGCGGCCAGTTTGACCATAAAACCAGAAGGATGTTTGGGTCAGATGTGATCAGTTTAAATGCTAAAGTGTTAATGTTAAGCTCAGTTTGCCCTGATCTGGCATACGTATGACCAGATGCATTCTTTTTATGACCATTTTGTCTTTTATTCACAAATAGTGCTCTCTCGATTATTGTGTTGTCTGTTAGGGGTCTTGTAGGTTGGTGAACTAAATGCTTTTGGTATTCTGTCTTCTGCCTTTGTTTTTTGTTTTTTTTAAGCATCAGTACCCTTGGGGTCAATTATCTTTTTCATTGTTGCCAGCCTCGCCTGGCCCTCATGCCGGTGGCACATAAAAAGCACCATCCGTTCGTGCCGTTTGCCAGCTCTGTCTGGCACCTGTGCCGGTGGCACGTAAAAAGCACCCACTACACTCGCGGAGTGGTTGGCGTTAGGAAGGGCATCCAGCCGTAGAAACGCTGCCAGATTTGACTGGGCCTGATGAAGCCTTCTGGCTCCACAGACCCCAGTAGAACCGTCCAACCCATGCTAGCATGGAAAACGGATGCTAAACGATGATGATGATGATGATGATTGTTCAGGGGTCTGATGAGATAAACACCAGTCATATATTGAGCTTGACTGTAACCAAGTATAAACCCTTTCCTGAACTTTGGGCCTATCTTATAGCTTTTCACTCGTTTCAGTCATTTAACCATGGCCATGCTGGGGCACAGCCTTCAGGAATTTTAGCCAAATTAATCAATGCCAGCACTTTATTTTTCTTTTTAAGCCTTGTACTTTATCGGTCTCTTTTGCTGAACTGCTAAGTTATGGGGACGTAAGCACACCAACACTGGTTGTCAAGCAGTGGTGGGGAACAACACACACACACACACATTTATACACACACACATTTATACACACGCACATTTATACACACGCACATTTATACACACGCACATTTATACACACGCACATTTATACACACGCACATTTATACACGCGCACACACACATACATATTTATACACCACACACACACACACACACACACACATATTTATATACACACACACACACACATATTTATACACACACACACATGCACAACAAGCTTCTCTCAGTTTCTATCTACCAAATCCACTCACAAAGCTTCGGTCCGCCCGAGGCTACAGTAGAAGACACTTGCCCAAAGTGCCATGCAGTGGGACTGAACTCAGAACCATGTGTTTGGCAAGCAAGCTTCTTACCGCACAGCCTCCGGGATTATTATTTTTGTCTTGTCATGTTTCCTGTTGTCATTGTTGTCAAGATAATTGTTGTTGTTGTTGTTTACACCAGTTTTCCTGTCTCAGTGGATGTCGGACGGGTTTTATTACAGCCTGAGTCACCTGGCACACGCAGATACATATGCCTTCACAACACACACCACATGTATTCATTCATGCATACACGTGTTCAATCATGCGTGCACACATTCATTCATATGCATGCACGCACACATACGCTTTACATTTATGCTCACGTGTACGCATTCATTTAGACACATACACAATCATTTAAGCGCACACACACACACACACATGCGCGTACAACACACGCGTGCACACACACACACATGTACACACACATGTACACACACATGTACACACACACACACGCACATACACGCACACATGTACATGTACACACATACGTACACACACAGTACACAACTGGTACTTATTTTATTGACCCCTGAAAGGATAAAAGGCAAAGTTGACCGTGGCGGAATTTGAACTCGGAATGTAAATGTGGATGAAACACTAAGTGTTTTGCCCAGCGTGCTATCGATTCTGCCACTTTAGTTTACAAATATTGATGTTTCTAATTAAACCCTGCCAACCCACAGTGATATTCATCATCATTATCATCCATCATTTTAAATCCGGGTTTTGTCCCCTGTTAACAAGGGTGGCCAGATCTTGATGCCATAGCAACCACCCTCACGCCATCTTGCCCGGTTTTAGGCATCCTCCCTTCTCAAGCCAACCCTCCCAATCTCTTCCTCCACCTGTCCCCTCCACATTTTCCTTGGTCTACCTCACTTTCGCTCTCCATTTATCTCAAACTCAAACACCATCTTCAGCACATGCTCCTCATCCCTCCTCAACACATGCCCATACCACTGCACTCCATTCACCCTTGCCAGCCATTCCACTGATTCCTCCAACCCCCAGCATCTCCATCAAATCCTCAGTCCTCCTCTTATCCAACAGCCTCATGCCACACATTTCTCTCACCAATGCTCTCTCAGTCCTTCTCTAAATCACTCTCTCAAATACCATCTCTCCCTCCCATACAGCATTGCAGCTCTCACACAACTCCTATAGACCCTTCCTTTCATCTTCATGGAGAACCTTTTCCCATATAACAGCGCTCCACATTCCCTGAACTTCACACATTCGACATGTTAAAAGATGGTTAACAATTTAATTATGAAAAAATTGATAGGAGTCTCTGATGGTGTTGGTGGGTGCTAACCAGTTGAGTCTGTAAGGAATTAGTAGCCAAAGACCATTCCCCCAAAATGGTTCAACACTTCTTAACTGAGCCTTCATAATAGCAGACAAATATTGTGGCATTTTTATCATTTTCTCTTTTCTGTTCTTCTGAAGAATGTCACTCGTTTCTCAGAATTCCGGTTTTGATTTTGCTAAAACACTTAGTCCATGTCCATCTACATTCACATAGATATACGACTCTAACCACTCTGTAGTGTAGTTCCATAGCTGTAAACAGTGGCAGCACTGTAAAGTTGCTAGATGTTTTAACCCTTTTCTGTGTATCTTTCAATTATTTAAAATATATCAAAGAATTTAGTAAAATAACTCAGTTATCATTCAGCTAGTGTTAGGTATATAAATTGCGACTAAGGTTTGGTGGTATACTTTAATGCAAAACTTATGAAAACAAGACATTTGTACTACAGAGCCAGAGCCGGTTTTGGCCGGGCTGGTAACGAAAGGGTTAATTAGGTTTAGTAAAATAACTAAGCAACTGTGTGCTTAGAACACAAATCAACATGGAATTGTGATGCCATGTTTTAACTTGGATCCCTTTGAAATGGGAAAGTTTGTATCATAGAACCCCAAAATAGTTTCAGGCTGGTCGATATCAGAAGAAGGGTTTTAACAGGAACCACTCTGTTGTGAGCACCCCTCCTTTCCTCCCACACCCGTGTCTCAGGAAAAGGGTCATGGGCAGAGATCCGCCCCCCCCTACCCAGACAGTCCATTAAACAGAAAATACATCAGTAGATAATTACCTGTTGCTAGATATCTGCTGTGGTGTGATGGGTGGTGGGGTGGGGGCATCGAAGCAATTTTTCTAACATTGGTGAAAATGGTTGCTGATCAATAACTGATTGATCTGCCCAATCATATATTCAACGGTATTTTGTTATTTGTTCATTTTTGTTTTGTGATGGATGCGTGTGTGTGTGGTGTGTGTGTGTGGTGTGTGAGGGGGTGGTGTTGGGGGTGGGGACGTTCGGTTTGTTTTCCAAAAAAAAAAGAAGAAAAAAAAAGAAAACTGGACCGATGCCATAATTGTTAAGTCTAGCTTAAATAATCTGCAGAGTTCCATTGTAATTTGAGTCTACAATTGTTTCGTTGTCCCATCCTCACACGACCCCCACACCTTTAACACAATAGTGGTTACAGTGATGATGGTGGTGGTGGTCGTGGTGGGGATTTTTGTAACTACCGAAGTTGCTAAGGTAATGCTTCTGTGCCATTTCTGCACTTCTCCCCGGCCTGTGTGTGTGTCAAATTTTATTGTGCATGTCTGTCTGCACACACACAAGTGGTAGGTGCGTGTATCATGTAATTTAGCTGCAAGTCAATCCTGATTAAGCAGATCTTTAGTCGAAAGTATTCCCGCCATGACCATCCTCACATTTTGGGTGTATTTAGCAAGAACTGTGTTATTGAATGTCCTTTTCTTTGCCAGTAAGATTTGTACATATATACTGTGTACATGTTTTGTACATATGTACTGTACGTATGCATCTACATACATACTCACCACACACACACACACACACACACACATATATATATATACAATGTATGTATGTGTATTTACATATGTATATACATACATACTGTATGTGTGTGTATCTACATATATATATATACACATAAATATATACACACATATATACATATGTATACATGTACATATATATGTATACATGTACGTATATATATATATATATATATGTATACGTGTGTATACATGTACGTATATATATATATGTATACGTGTGTATACATGTACACATATATATATGTATACATGTACACATATATATATGTATATACATGTGCATATGTATATATATATATGTATGCATGTACATATGTATATATATATGTATGCATGTACATATGTATATATTATATATGTATATGTATGTATATATATGTATGTACATGTATGTATGTATGTATATACATGTGAATATGTATGTATACCTATGTATGTTTGTGTTGTTTCTCCACTGGTAATAGAAGAAAGTCAAGTCTCACATGATTATAATTAAATAATTAATTAAGGAATTATTAAGTGATCTTTAAGATGTTATCCACTTTATAAACCTGTTTGGTGAGTGTGTGGGGTGGGTGGGAGGAAGGATGTTTATGATTTTTAACCCCACCCCACCCCCACTGGTTGGTTTGAACCAACCCATGCCTGACCTGACCTGAACATCTGCAGGGTGAGGCCATTGTGAGCAGGGGCGCGAGCAGGGTGAGACTAGGAAATGGCTTTGCAAGGAAAGTGAAAGGAAATCTGTTTCTAACAAAGGATTTTAAGGAGAAATATTTATTAAAAACCAACTTTTTTTGTACAACAACAAAGTCAGCTTTTAATGGCTATTTCTTTATTTCATATTATTTCTCAGCAAATTTTTTTTATTTTTTCATTTTGAAAGAAATTTCACTGAAAATTTCAAATGCATCACACACACACATATATTGTGTTAGAAAAAGCTAAGCCACAACACACACGTGTATATGTGTGATGTTGTAGCTTAATTTTCCAGTACAAATGTATGTGTTGTGTACATATCTCTCTCTCTCTCTCTCTCTCTCTCTCTCTCTCTCTCTCTATATATATATATTATATATAATATATATATATAATATTTATATATATATAATATCTGTGTCTATGTCTATCTCTCTCTCTCTCTCTCTCTGTAGGTAGGTATGTATATGGGGGGGCAGTTGAAATTTTTTTTCCTTTGAATCTATTTTTATATAAATATATAAACAAAATCTTGAACTTGTTTATCTTGTTAGAAAACAAACCTAACAATAGCAGGCTGTTGGCTGTATTGGTATTGTCAGCTCACATGGAGTAGATACCAAGGTTTCAATCCTAGCGCACGGGAGGCAAAAATGGTGTATTGCTGCCTTCTACCAAACTGTCTTGAATATATGGTTACAATAAAAAAAAGCACCCACTACACTCACGGAGTGGTTGGTGTTAGGAAGGGCATCCAGCCGTAGAAACACTGCCAGATCAGACTGGGCCTGATGCAGCCTTCTGGCTTCACAGACCCCAGTTGAACCGTCCAACCCATGCTAGCATGGAAAGCGGATGCTAAATGATGATGATGGTATTGGACAAGGAAATGTTCTCTGCTTCTGCAGCGAATTGTCATTTTACCCAAGACAAAATTTTTAGTCTTGTTTTTGTGTAAAATCACAAAACCAGAAGTGAGAATTGGCCAGGGAAGGAGGGAGTCTTTTACAGGATTGCTTGACCTAATGGAAGTAGCTGTCAAATCTACACTCTACTGTCCAGGAACAAAAAGGAAATGGAAAAGAAAACTATTTTGAGTGAGCTAGCTATATATATCTATATATGTATGTATATATATATATAAAATCATTGTTACCCTAATTCTTCTTGCGTCTTTCGTGTTGGCATGGGCTGGATGGTTTGATAAGAGGTAGCGAGCTTAGTGGATTGTGCCAAGGTCCACTCTCTGCTTTGGCATGGTTTCCACAGCTGAATGCCCTTCCTATAACCAACTGCTTTTCCCAAAACTCTTTATATGTATGTATGTATGTATATATATATATATACATACACACACACACCACACAGACACAGGTGTGTGGTAAGAAGCTTGCTTCTCGACCACATGTGTTCAGTCCCACTGCATGGCATCTTGGGTGTCTTCTACTATAACCCTGGGCTGACCAAAGCCTTGTGAGTGGATTTGGTAGATGGAAACTGAAAGAAGCCCGTCGTATATGTTTATGTGTTTGTCTTTATGTCTGTGTTAATCCCCCAACTATCACTTGACAACCAATGTTGGTGTGTTTACGTCCCCACAATTTAGTGGTTTGGCAAAAGAGACCGATAGAATAAGTACTGGGCTTACAAAGAATATCCTGGAGTCGATTTCTTTAAGGCAGTGCTCCAGCATGACTGAAACAAGTAACCAAAAATACACACAACTTGTATAGTGTTTAAGTATTGATGGTATTGAACATACTAGTGTCAAAGGGCCTGCAAAGGTCATGGGTGTTGTCCCTTCAACCTGATGAGACTCAAAAGAAAATAAATTCTAAATAGAGGACTGGATGGGCATGGCTAGAACATTAGGGCATGTTATCTGGTACTCTAATGGCTCTGTCACTCCCACCCTGGGCATACCTGTTAAACAGTTTTAAATGGATCTTACATTTCATATCGGGCAAGTGGTGCCTATGTTGCACATTTGGTTTGGGTCTGTTACCAGTTGAAATGAAGTCTACATTTCACATCTTCCTTAGCCTGTTACCAGATGAAATGAGGGCCTACAGGTCACACCTACTTTGACTCTTTTTCCAGTTGAAATGGAAGCCTATATTTCACACCTACCCTGGGTCTATTACCAGTTAATTCACACCTGCCCTGGGTTTGTTACCAGTTGAAATGGGGCCCTACATTTCACACCTACCCTGGCTCTTTTAACAGTTAAAATGAGGCCCTACATTTCACACGTGCCCTGGGTATTTTACCAGTTGAAATGGGGCCCTACATTTTGCATCTAGCCTCACCCTATTACCATCTGTGCACGGGTTTGACTCCACCACCCAGTAACAATAATAATTTTTCTTTTTTTTTCTACCTGTTCTTAGGATTATGTTGATTTATATACAAATTCCGGCATGCTTTTAAAAACGTGATTAATATATATCTGAGGAGATAAGTGGATTAATGTAATCCAATTGATCATTTTTATCTGTTGTTTTTCTTTTGTTCTTTTATATTGGAAAGAAGGTTAGGGTAGGTTTTAATTTTCACACACCTACACAGATTTCTGTGTTGGCAACCATTTCAAATTTTTTCACTTTGTAACGAATATTTCTTCTTGTTCTCAATTACCTTATTCACCTCCCATTTTCACTTCCCCAGTTTCCTGTGAAAGCTGTCATAAAATTAAGTTTCGTCATCAGAATTTCCTGAGCAACTTTTTAGCTTGTTTTTAAGGTTTTATGAAAACACAAAAATAAACAATAAATAACGCTTATCTTTTATCTAAAATATCATTTAACCCTTTAGCATTTAAACCGGCCATATCCGGCCAAAAGTATTCTGCCTGTTTTATGTTCAAACTGGCCAGATCTGGTCTCTCACACCAACCCTACAATATCGTTTTAAAAATTAACAGCTACCTCATCAAAATCTCATAGCTACAAGATAATGCACGATTAGTTCAAAACAATTTGGATGAAAAAGCATTAATTTTGGTAGAATAATGCAAACACTAAAGGGTTAAGTATGAGGAAGACCAACTTTGAAGTTCGTGGTGTTACCTTCTATAGCCACAAAAAAGTTGTTGTTTACAGCTCAGTTCAGCTCTGATTGAGCTGGCATGTGGTGATGTAAAGTATTCCATTTGTGACAATCCTGTCTTTTTAAAGCGACATTCTTAAATCTCCTCCACTTTTTTCTTCTTCCTTTCTGAGCCAATAGGATGTACCGTGAATGAGATTAGGCTGCTGTTTCTAGCAAGTTGAATGTCTGCATAGAGGATCTCTCATTGGTAAACATGTAAATAGCGCTTATGTATTGGGGTCATTGCGTGCTGTGCATAAGGGCCTCTTTGCGTGTGCGATGCTGTGATCGAGTACGTGATATTACTGCGTCATACACGGTGTGAGGGTGGTGGTGGTGTCGGGGAAATTTGACTATTCATGGAAATACTCAAGTTTAGTATCTACTACGTAATAGACAGGGAAGACGGATGGACAGAGACGGAGATACGCACACACATACACACACACCACACACTACACACACACAGCACACACACACCACACACACACACACTACACCACACCACTCACACACACACACACCACACCACACACACACACACACACACACATAGACATATGAATGGTCACACATAAGAATAGGCTTCCTGTCATGGAGGGGTACACATATACGCACATGGGACTGGGGGAGGCTGACTCACACATGGAGCATATGCACAGGGAGGTCACACATGTGGGGGGGAGCACATGCCCATCTGAGGGAAACACACACCCATGTGGGGTAGGGACACAAGCACACGGTGGAGCATACATGCACATAGGGCATAAACGTCCATATGCACATAGGGGAGGGCATAGACACGTGCACACAGGGATGCACGCACGCATGCATACAGATGTAGAATCAGCCGATGTCTTGGTGAGTTGTCACAAGTGATTGGAAAATGTCTGTCTCAATGTCTATTGGTTATTTTTGGCTGGAATCTTGGCTTTTTATAGACCTAATACATCCAGAATTAACACAGCTAGTTTGTTGGCTCTTTATTCATCCATCCATCCGTATGTGCGTGTGTATTTATACTCGTACATACAGCTGGACATCTTTGCTGCAATGAGATAAATTGCGTATCTAGGAAACCGTAACCAGATTAAAATTATAGTAATGACAACCAAAATACTCTCCAGATGATTGATTTGGATGTGTGTGTATATACATAGACATCGTCACGTTTTGTGTGTATGTGGAATGCAAGTAACAAGATAGTTATTTTTATATTGCGTTCTGAAATAAATATGGAAATTCTATTAATCACTCTCTTGGATAATTATATCTTTTATCTTTCACTTGCTTCAGTCATTGAACTGTGGCCATGCTGGGGCACTACTCGGAAATATTTTTAGTCAAATGGATCGACCCCTGGTACTTGTTTTATTTTCTCAAGCCTGGTACTTATTCTATCGGTGTCTTTTGCCGAACTGCTAAGTTACAGAAATGTAAACACACAACACTGATTATCAAGCAATGGTGGGGGACATACATACATACATACATATATATATATGTTTGATGGATTTCTAATCTCTGTCTACGAAATCCACTCAAGACTTCAGTTGGCCCAAGGCTGTAATAGACACTGGCCCAAGGTGCAACACAGTGGGGTTGAACCTGGAACCTTGTGGTTGGGAAGGAAACTTCTTGCCACACAGCTACACCTGTGCATATATATATATATATATATATATATATATACATACATACATACATATACACACAGGGTAGCCCAAAAGTAGGTTTATAGTTATCACATAAGCACTTAGAATTTCTTTTAAAACATTTTATTACATTTAAAGTTCTATCTTACCAACTGAAAAGGGAGCTTATTATAATAATTTTTAAATTTTTGCCACAAGGGCACCTTGTGGGAGGGGATTAAGTCAATTTACATCAAACCCAGTTCATAACTGGTACTTATTTAATCACCCCTGAAAGAAAGAAAGGCAAAGTCGACCTTGGTGGAATTTGAACTCGGAACAGAGAATTGCGAAATACCACTGAGCATTTCATCCAGCATGTTAATAATTCTGCCAGCTTGCCACCTTTCGATAATAATCCTTTCTACTAAAGGCACAAGGCCTGAAATTTGTGGGGAGGGGACTAGTTGATTACCTCGACCTCAGTGTTTCACTGGTACTTAATTTATCAACTCTGAAAGGACGAAAGGCAAAGTCGACCTCGGAGGAATTTGAACTTAAAACATAGTGGCCGATGAAATACTGCTCAGCATTTTCTTCAGTGTTCTGACAATTCTGCCAGCTCACCACTTTAACCCTTTAGTGTTTAAACCGGCTATATCCGGCCCAAATATTCTACACATTTTATGCTCAAACTGGCCAGAACATGCATCTCACACCTACCCTACAATGTCATTCTAAAAATAAGCAATTACATCTTTCCTATCTTGAAGCTACAAAATAATATCAGATAAATTTTTTTAAATGTGAATAAATAAGGATTGAATGGTTGTATACTGTCAATCTAACAAGAACGTGACAGTAGGAGGTACACCACCGCTGTATAGCCCTAGGAAGCATCGAACGCCTCCTGATATTTTGACTCATTTTTTCCCTGTGTCCTTATATACATATACGAAGGGGAGACAAACACATGAAATAAGGATTATTTTTGACAAATTAATATGAATGCTAAAGGGTTATTAATAATAATGATAATAATCTGCATGTTGTTCAGCAAACCAAAGTGCCATCACTGAGTCCATCACATTTTAAATAAGTACACTGTGCAACCAATGGGAGTCCAGTAGAATGTATGTCTTTATTAATAAATACAAGAAGCAGCAGCAACTATTTAAACTTGGTTGGTTCTTTTTTGTTTTTTTTTGCCTTGGTTTTGTATGTAATTTTATTATCCTTCATAAATTCCTCTGATAGTCTACTACTTCCTGATCAGTTTGACCAATGTAACTTGACAGATTGTGTGTGTGTGTGTGAGAGAGAGAGAGAGAGAAATGAAGGAGGTGGTATGTATAAGCAGTTAAGAATTTCCCATTTTTAACTACATGGTGTCTGGTTCAGCCCCATTGTTTGGTACCTTGGGCAATAGCAGCACAAAGCCCATTCTGGTATTCTTGCTGCTTTCACAAATATTTTATAGACTTTCAAGAGAATGTGAAATAATTTTTCTCTTTCTCTTGGAACATTGGCTCTCTAGGCGCAACGCATAAAGCTATAAATAACAGCATGTAAAAGATGAAGGCAGCCTTTGACTTTTTCCATCCAATTATCTTTACAACTTCTACATTTTATTGTATCTATTAAAGTCAAGATCTGTCAGTCAGTTTCTTTGAAAGTCTTCTGATGCCTCAAATAAAATTTGCTTTCTCTGCCTCGGCTTTTCCAATAAATTCTCTTATCTCTGTTTTACATTTTCTTCTAAATTTTTCAAATTGTAAAGGTAATTTATAGACACCCTGCCTGCCTGTGTGTCTGTCCGCCTGCCTGCCTGTGTGTCTGTCTGCCTGCCTGCCTGTGTGTCTCTCTGTCTACTTGTGTGTCTCTCTGTCTACTTGTGTGTCTCTCTGTCTACTTGTGTGTCTGTCTGTCTACTTGTGTGTCTCTCTGTCTACTTGTGGTCTCTCTGTCTACTTGTGAGTGTCTCTCTGTCTACTTGTGTGTCTCTCTGTCTACTTGTGTGTCTCTCTGTCTACTTGTGTGTCTCTGTCTACTTGTGTGTCTCTGTCTACTTGTGTGTCTCTCTGTCTACTTGTGTGTCTCTCTGTCTACTTGTGTGTCTCTCTGTCTACTTGTGTGTCTCTGTCTACTTGTGTGTCTGTCTGTCTACTTGTGTGACTGTCTGTCTACTTGTGTGTCTCTCTGTCTACTTGTGTGACTGTCTGTCTACTTGTGTGACTGTCTGTCTACTTGTGTGACTGTCTGTCTACTTGTGTGACTGTCTGTCTACTTGTGTGACTGTCTGTCTACTTGTGTGACTGTCTGTCTACTTGTGTCTCTCTCTGTCTACTTGTGTCTCTCTCTGTCTACTTGTGTGTCTCTCTGTCTACTTGTGTGTCTCTCTGTCTACTTGTGTGTCTCTCTGTCTACTTGTGTGTCTCTCTGTCTACTTGTGTGTCTCTCTGTCTACTTGTGTGTCTCTCTGTCTACTTCTGTGTCTGTCTACCTACCTGTGTGTCTCTGTCTGTCTGTCTGCCTGCCTGTGTGTCTCTGTCTGTCTGTCTGCCTGCCTGTGTGTCTCTGTCTGTGCATCTCTCTGTAATGTCCCCTTTATGTGATGCCCCTGTGACAAATATAATAAATAATTTTAAAAATAGCTGTGAATTGATTGACTTGTTGGAGTGTTTTCGGCCCAAATGCTTGTGGTGGTCATGTTCTGACACTTCACATTCTGAGTTCAAATCCTGCGTTGGCTGCTTTGACTTTGGTTTTTCATTTTCCATCCATCCATCCATCCTTTTTCCGCTGACTAAAATTAAAAGTGCCAGCTGCACATCTGTGCCGAGGACAATGGTTGGTGCCTCCTGCCCGACCCCCGCTTCCCACATTTTGTTTCATTTACTGATTAGAATAAGTGTTTGTCAAGTGGGGGTGGGCGTGATGGCAGCGGTTGTAGTTTAATGCCTCCTTCTTCCAAAATATTTACCAAAACCACCACCCCCACCACCACTGCTAATTAGGAGTTAACTTTATCACAAATATTCAAACGTTTTATCAGTTTCCTCCTGACATTGTGTGTGTGCTTGTGTGCACGTGTGTGTGTGTGTGCTATTGCACATGACTGTGTGTGTGGGTGCATGCGTTACTTATAACACACAAAACTCTTGGCCCTCAAGTCACTGTTGCTTCTGCTAAATATTAATAATGTGTGTATATTCTTTTACTTCTTTGTCATTTGACTACGGCCATGCTGAAGCACTGCCTTTTAGTCGAACGAATCACTTCCCAGGACTTATTCTTTCTAGTACTTATTCTATCGGTCTCCTTTTGGTGAACCGCTGTTACGGGGATGTAAACACATCAACATCGGTTGTCAAGCAATGGTGTAAAAAGCACCATCCGATCGTGGCCGTTTGCCAGCCTCGTCTGGCACCTGTGCAGGTGGCACATAAAAAGCACCCACTACACTCTCGGAGTGGTTGGCGTTAGGAAGGGCATCCAGCTGTAGAAACACTGTCAGATCAGACTGGGCCTGGCGCAGCCTCCTGGCTTTCCAGACCCCATTTGAACTGTCCAACCCATGCTAGCATGGAAAACGGACGTTAAACAATGATGATGATGATGATATATCCCCTTGTTCTGTGACAATTTTTTCAATTGATAACCTATCTCTTGTTTCTTAAATTTTGGGTTTTTGGTTTAGAATTTAATTTTCTGAAACCTTACCAAGGTCTCTGTTTCTTTCTAATTTTTATTGACATGTTTAGTGGGAAAATTAACAACCAACCTATTAATTATTCCAGACCGCTCTTCTTCGTAGATTGCTGGAATATTTCTTCTCCCCCACCACTCCTATTCTTTCACTAGTTTCAGCCGTTTGGTTCTGGTCTTGATAAGGGGCTCCTGTTGTATTGCTTCATCTTTATTTTTTGGTTTTTTTTTTGTTGTTGTCTATATTTTAAAGTAATGTTCATATGTGGACTGGCAGAATCAGTATTCTTTTACCGATTTGAGTCATTTGACTGTGGCCATGCTGGAGCACTGCCTTAAAGGGTATCAGTCAAAGGAATCAATACCACAACTTATTGTTTGTAAGCCTAGTACGTATTCTATTGGTTGCTTTTTGCTGAACAGCTAAGTTACAAGGACATGGATTCACCAATATTCGTTGTAATGGCGGCAGGGGTGGGGGAAATACAGACACACACACACACATAAATATACGTACATAGGTACATACATATATGTGCGCAGGTGTGGCTGTGTGGTAAGAAGCTTGCTTTCCAACCACATGGTTCTGGGTTCAGTCCTACTGCGTGGCATCTTAGGCAAGCGTCTTCTACTATAGACTTGGGCCAACTAAAGCCTTGTGAGTGGATTTGGTAGATGGAAATTGAATGAAGTCCATCATATATATATATATATATATATATACATACACATGTTTGTGTCTGTGTTTGTTACCCCACTATCGATTGACAATTGGTGTTGGTGTGCTTATGTCCCCGTAACTTGGCAGTTCAGCAAAAGTGACCAACTGAATAAGTACTAGGCTTACAAAGAATAAGTCCTGGAGTCAAGTTGTTCAACTAAAGGTGGTGCTCCAGCATGGCCATAGTCAAAAGGCTGAAACAAGTAAAGAATATGAATATATATATATGATGGGTTTCTTTCAGTTTTTGTCTACCAAATTCACTCACAAGGTTTTGGTCGGCCTGAAGCTACTATAGACACTTACCTGAGGTGCCACACAGTGGGACTGAACCCAGAACCATGTGGTTGGGAAGCAAGCTTCTTATCACACAGCCATACCTTTTTACTGTTCTGGTTTAGCCTCAGGTCAGTTCTGACCAAGTAGACCTATGGCCAGAAGTATTGCAGCCATAACCACCATATGTGTGTGTGTAAAACTTAAAGGAATAGGGATTTGGAATCTAGGCAGGTGTACCTTATTAGCACTCTGATATAATCCAGATCTGGCCAACCACATTGAATGATAGGAACGTACAGAAGTTTGTTTCACCCACCCATCTGGGTAAATTCTTGAACAAAGCCGCATAGGAATGTCTACCCTGGATGTGAATGTGTTCTGCGACTGATCTGACTAAATGCTTATAAATGCTACATGAAAAGACAGCAGGACACTTTTGCGGCAGAAACACGTGTC
>NC_043020.1:9076065-9128565 GCF_006345805.1 Octopus sinensis
TTTTCTTATTAACCCTTTAGTGTTCAGATTACTCTGTTAAATGTAATACTTTTTCACTCAAATTGTTTTGAATTAATCATGCATTATGTTATATCTTTGAGGTTTCAATGATGTGATTGTCTAATTTTAGAATGTCAATGTAGGTTAGGTGTAAGAGGCTGGATATGGCCAGTTTGAATATAAAACATGTAGAATATCTGGGTCAGATATGGCCGGTTTAAGCACTAAAGGGTTAAAAAAATAACAAAACTGAAATAACAAATAAAACCAGCCGTTGGTGCATGATGTAATCTTTTGACTTATTGAAACCAGATCTTTGATGATTCTATGTTTGTGTGTGTGAATATATGTAGTCTGTCCAGTTCATGTCAGTATAGAAAGCGGATGTAAAATGATATATACATATATATATATATATATATATTGTTTGTTTGTGTGTAGAGAGATAGGGAGGTGTGTATATAAACTGACATTCAATTTCTTTTTCTTCCAGTTATATATTTTTCGCAATGGTGATCATCCATGTTGAACATGGCTCTAAGTAGCTTTGTCACGCTGTCACACTAGATAACATTGTAAGTTCAAAACTATTCTCTCTTACCTTAATAACCTGCATGTTGTTGTTTGTTGGGTAGCTCCAGGTAAACCTTGAAGGCACAGCCCTGTCAGCATGACAATTGTGAGAGATTTGGCTGTTTTTAGCAGATCAAATGGCTCCCCAGCTGTTCTCTATGGAGTTGTGATTGTTGATTTTGTTGTTGTTCAACTCCGAGTCAATCAGTCCTGATTGAGCATGGTTATAATTAATTAAAGGCAATCCAGTTGTGGCTCTTCCTATCTATTTATTGCCATGTATGGCTGGCTACATGATTTGGTGTGTCCTTTCCATATTTAGTAGGGGTAGTGTGTGGTTTCAGGAAGATTTGACTGCTACCTCTAGCAAGTTGAAAGACCATGTAGTGGCTGTTTGTCTTGGTGTTTTAACATTATCCTGTCTTGGCAGATGTGTTTGTGTGGTTGAATATGAATTAAGGTTTGTGGTAAACTATGTGGAGATGGGGTTACTGTGGTAAACCCTAAGGGGCACTGAATTGAAGTGCCACCAGTTTTAAATGGACGATGGCTCAGTCCCTTACCTTTTCAAGTAACCTTTCCCTTTGTGTAAGTTTCAAAGGATCTAACATTTGTTTTTATTTTTACTTGTTCCATTCATTGGACTGTGGCCATACTGGGGCACCACTTTGAAGGGTTTTTTTTCTCATTTTTCTTTCTTTTCATCGCCAAACAAGTTGACTCCATACTTGAATTTTTTTTAAAGCCTGGTACTTATTCTGTCAGTCTCTTTTACTGAACTGCTAAGTTGAGAGGATTTAAACACACCAACACTGTTTGTCAAGTAGTGATAAGACACATGCAAACACACACACACAACCACACACACAGTGGTTAGGCTGTTGCACTCGTGATCGCTAGATCGTGGGTTTGATTCCCTGACTGGGCGGCACATTGTGTTCTTTTCACTTCATTTCACATTGCTCCCGTCCCCATTTCAATCGGGGGAAGAATGTTGGCCTGCTCACCTACCCAGCAGGGTGGCGTCATTTGAAGGCTAAAACAGTGCAAAAGCACATTGTGGCCAGTGATGTGTAACATCTGATATCCTGGTTGGTCACATGATCATGTGATATGTATGTATTTGTGTGTTTATGTGTATATATATATATATAATATATATATATATCACATCAAGGAAGGCCATAATAGGCCATTCACCCACTAGAAATAACAGCCAAAGCTCAAACGCAAAATAACTCAATTCCGTAAACCAGAGAAAATTAAAAAACATTTACCCTGTAATTTCTATACGATGCACCGTTTCATCTACTTTAATGGTAACAACCCTGATTAAATTAAATCAAGCCAATCTACCATAGGCCCTTAGATTCATCAGTAAAATAGCCAAGTCGGAACAGATATTTTTCATGAGGCATTCCCGTCCCTGCCTCGGCAATTCTGACCTAAAATTTTCAAATCATCGCACTCGCGCCAAATTTATCGGCAGCAAATAAATATAAGCCGCCGATATCCATTACGGAATTAACCAAAAATTCATAATTAATCAATTAGGGTGGCAAAAAAAAAATAATTTTGTAGAATTTTTTTGCCACCAGCGGCCTAGTGGGAAAAAATTAAATAGTCATAGACCATTTTTAAGTTCAACATCACAATCAAGGAACGGCCATATAGGCCATTCACCAACTAGAAATAACAGCCAAAAGCTTCAACCGCAAAATAACATCAATTCCGTAAACCAGGAGAAAATTAAAAAAACATTTACCCTGTAATTTCTTATACATGCACCGGTTACGGAATTGATGTTATTTTGCGGTTGAAGCTTTTGCTGTTATTTCTAGTGGGTAATGGCCTATTATGGCCGTTCCTTGATTGTGATGTTGAACTTAAAAATGGTCTATGACTATTTAATTTTTCCCACAGGCCGCTGGTGGCAAAAAAATTCTACAAAATTTTTTTTGCCACCCTATATTGATTAATTATATATATATATATATATTATATATATATATATATGGCCTGCTCTCTTAGCCAGCGGGGTGGCGTCATTTGAAGGCTAAAACAGTGCAAGCACATTGTGGCCAGTGATGTGTAACATCTGATATCCTGGTTGGTCACATGATCATGTGATATGTATGTATGTGTGTGTTTATGTGTATATATATATATATATATATATATATCACAATCAAGGAACGGCCATAATAGGCCATTCACCCACTAGAAATAACAGCCAAAAGCTTCAACCGCAAAATAACATCAATTCCGTAAACCAGGAGAAAATTAAAAAAACATTTACCCTGTAATTTCTTATACGATGCACCGTTTCATCTACTGTTTAATGGTAAACTACCTGATAAATTAAATCAAGCCAATCTACCATAGGCCCTTAGATTCATCAGTAAGAAATAGCCAAGTCGGAACAGATATTTTTCATGAGGCATTCCCGTCCCTGCCTCGGCAATATCTGACCTAAAATTTTCAAATCATCGCACTCGCGCCAAATTTATCGGCAGCAAATAAATATAAGCCGCCGATTCCATTACGGAATTAACCAGAAATTCATAATTAATCAATATAGGGTGGCAAAAAAAAAATAATTTTGTAGAATTTTTTTGCCACCAGCGGCCTAGTGGGAAAAAATTAAATAGTCATAGACCATTTTTAAGTTCAACATCACAATCAAGGAACGGCCATAATAGGCCATTCACCCACTAAATAACAGCCAAAAGCTTCAACCGCAAAATAACATCAATTCCGTAAACCAGGAGAAAATTAAAAAAACATTTACCCTGTAATTTCTTATACGATGCACCGGTTTACGGAATTGATGTTATTTTGCGGTTGAAGCTTTTGGCTGTTATTTCTAGTGGGTGAATGGCCTATTATGGCCGTTCCTTGATTGTGATTTTGAACTTAAAAATGGTCTATGACTATTTAATTTTTCCCACTAGGCCGCTGGTGGCAAAAAAATTCTACAAAATTTTTTTTGCCACCCTATATTGATTAATTATATATATATATATATATATATAATATATATATATATGGCCTGCTCGCTTAGCCAGCGGGGTGGCGTCATTTGAAGGCTAAAACAATGCGAAGCGCATTGTGACCAGCGATGTGTAACAACATCTGATAGCCTGGTCGGTCACAGTGGTCACGGTGAATATATATATATATATATATATAGGGTGTGGTGAATAAATTGTCTAAATTACACAAAAATGAAAATAACATTGACATCTCATTTTAAGATATATTTACCAAAATTACATAAAAATATTTTGGAATATTAAAGAGTAAATTTATTCAATAAAATCGCCATTGGCTTCAACCAACTTTGGAATATCCTGCAACTCTTCTGGATGGTCTCCTTGTTCATCTTTGGTGTGACAAGGAATTTTGTTGGTCTCTCACTCAACTGCACCCCACACATAATAAATCAAGGGAGTTGCAGTCTGGGGAATTAAGTGGCCAGATGTTAAGGGTGAGGTGATTGCAGAAATTGTCTTACAGCCATGACTGGGTTCCACTGCTTGTGTGGCATACTGCAGAGCCCTGTTGCCAGACATAGGGTCTTCCAGCAGCCATCCTCTTGACCCAGGGCAGCACTATCTCCTCCAGGCATTTGATGTAGGCCTCTGTGTTGAGCCTAAAGCCGTGTGAGGTGCCATGCTGTGGTACTGAACCCTGAACCATGTGGTTGGGAAGCAAGCTTCTTACCACACAGCCATGCCTGCGATTATGTGCATACATAAATACAATAGGCTTCTTTCAGTTTCCGTCTACCAGATCCACTCACAAGGCTTTGGTCAACATTAGTATAGGGTGCCTACACGTGAAATTTTTCCACACAACCGTGTCCATGCCTGCACACAGCCACCCCTGTGCCATGAATGTAAAGTTCTTGAACAATCATAGCACCGTCATCCTGACAAATAAAAAGGTTTTATGTGAGAATTAGGGGCGCTAGAAATAGCTGCCAAATCTATCAAATCACACCTCAGTCGTACTGAAGGGAAGACGAGACACATTTGATAATGTGATTTTTAAGTGCACTGCTGCACAGACTAGATGGTTACAGCTGGAATGCATTTAATCAGAAGTCTGCTCAATAGCATTAGTCTTATATTTAACGGAATAGCATTGTTATTGTCTATGAATCCAAAATTTCTGGAGCAATTTCTTCAATTCTGGCACCATGACAGATACATAATTCTTAGTGGCAGCAAATGGCAGCAAAAATGGTTTTCTTTTTTTTTTCCCCTTTTTGTTTGTTTGTTTGTTTGTTTAATAGCATTTTATGTAATGTTTATTTGTTTTTTTTAAATTTATTTTCCATGTTTTTCAATTGTCTGACTTCGTTTTACCTCATTCTTCCTGTCGTCATTGCCATACACCATCTTTAGCATCATCTTATTGCCACCACCACCACCACCATTGCCGCCATCATTGTCGCTGCCTCTATCGTTCATGCCATTGCTGCCGGCATCGGCATCGTTATCTCTGCTATCGTTATCTCCACCATTGCCATCATCATCACCACCATTATCACCACCATCATCACCATCTGTTCATAAGAATTGTTTGTTGTATCAACCCCCGTCTCCTTTCCTCCTCATCTACCAATTGCAGGATTTCTGCTGTTTCTTATAACTGATTCCATCTGTTAATATAAACATGTCAAACGCCACATGGAAGTTCTGTCATTTGCCTGGCCTTGGTACGATGCAGTGAGCTGGTGAAATGGCTGACATTTGCCTGGTTTTTAAACCTGCACTTGCTTATTGTAACAAAAAAAAAAACCTAAAGGCGGTGCTCCAGCATGGCCACAGTCAAATGACTGAAACAAGTAAGAGAGTATACATCTGTGCACATGCATACGTATACTTACTGAGACGTATAGCTCCTGCACACATACTCATGCTCTGATACATACACATACATGATACATACACATACACATATCCTCGTTAAGCTAACAAGGGAGACTCTACCTAGTTGCTTGACTTGATGAAAACGGAGACCAAATCTCTCTCAAATCACACTCTACCATATTGTCTTGAAAAAATTGAAGTACACACTGGGCTTCTTTCAATTTCTCTCTACCAAATCCACTCGCAGGGGCTTGGTTGGCCTGAGACTATAGTAGAGACTTGCTCAACTGACATGCTTTGGAACTGAACCCAGAACCATGTGGTTAGGAAGCAAGCTTCTTACCATGTAGCCATGCCATCATGACTGTCTATGTGTGCATTACCTCCGCTCTTGTGCATGCTTGCCCTGTCTTACACACATACCTTTCCTTGCTTGTATGCACCTCTCTCTCTCTCTCTCTCTCTCGTGCATTTCTCTCCCTTTCACTCACATGCCCCTTCTGCACATGCATCATTGCCCTCACACCTTCATGTACCTATGCTTTTTTTTTTTTGCCCACGGGCATATGGTGTAGTGGTTAAGAGCGCGGGCTTCTAACCCCAAGATTCCGAGTTCGATTCCTGGCAGTGACCTGAATAATAATAATAATAGTAGCAATTATAATATCAAAAAATACCTATTTTTTTACTTTCAGTTTTTGCTCTCTTTTTCTCCATACTTTTATCCCAACATAATTGTATACACACACACAACACACACACACAGAGTTGTCCTTAAATGCAAGCTGTTACATGTGCACACCATCACATGTCACCTGGTTCTCTGTTCCTCTCCCTTCTCCTCCTTCTCCTCCTCCTCCTTCACATCAATACCTACTAACTTTCCTGCAATTGATAACATTAAAACATCATCTATCTATATATAGTCTTACATAGTTCTGACTGTACAGACTTATTGATTTTTTTTTCTTGTTTTGTTATTTTTCTTTGTTTCTTAAGCACCACCACAGCTTAGCTCGTTTGTGGGCCCCCTTCTCTCTCTCTCTCTCTCATTCTGTCTGTGTGGCTTTTTTGATATCTATTTTTGCCATGAAGTCACGGATGAATTGTTGATGTTAGATAGGCTCAGGTCAGCCTTGGATGAGCAGACAGAAGATCAAAAGCTTAGGCTTATTTTTGACCATTCTGTCATAATGTATCTAGGACTACATTATCCAATGTATCCTTATGTCCCAATATATCCAATGTGTCCCTCAGTCATAATGTATCTAGGACTACATTATCCAATGTGCCCATCAGTCAGTGTATCTGGGACTACATTATCAAATGTGCCCATCAGTCAGTGTATCTGGGACTACATTATCCAATGTGCTCATTAGTCACAGTCCATCTAGGTCTACACTATCCAATGTGTCCTCCTCTCATTGTGTATCCAATGTGTCATTCCCTTTGCAAAATAGTTTCAATGACATTTAGCTGTTATTTCTAGCAGATCAAATAACCATGTAAAGATGTCCATGTTGGTCCCAGTTTTTGTTTAACCACAAGTCAGTCCTTCCTGGCTGAGTAGACCTTAAAATCTGCCTTGACAAATTCTGCCTGACCTTTGCAAACATGGACAAGTGGATGCATGATGATGATGATGATGTCAAGAATTATGAGATTTCATTGCGATAATTTTCAAGGAGCCTGACCAGTCGCTATCAACTCGCACCAGTTGCCAGCAAGACCTCAGGTGTTCTTGGACCCCACACTGCTGATTACCCTTTGCAAAAATCAGGATAGCTGTAGCCCATCAAGGAATGAGCCACGCAAGGTGGAGTGGCTGTTGCAGGGACTGTCACTCACCATTCACCATGGCAATGCCTTTGCAATCATGTCAATGAGACATGGCTGAACACGCCCCTTTGGTCTGTAACTCTCTCCCTTTCATCTTCCTCTTAAGCCACGCCCCTTTTTTTCTTTTCCTTTGTTTCTTTGGTGAGATTTTTGTGTTTTTTTTTATCCTTTGATCCTTTATACATTTTATGACTTTCTTTCTTGTCTTCCTGTAAAAACATGTTGCTATTTTTAAAGTACCAGAGTCTTTAGTAAAATGCTTACCAATAGGCGCAATAGGTGGTTGTGGAGTAAGAAGCTTGCTTCCCAACCAAATGGTTCCAAGTTCAATCCCACTGCATGGCACTTTGGGCAAGTGTCTTCTACTATAGCCTCGGGCTGACCAAAGCCTTCTGAGTGGATTTGCTCGACAGAAACTCAAAGAAGTCTATCATACATGTGTGTGTGTGTTCATTTCCCCACCACCATTGCTTGGCAACCAATGTTGGTGTGTTTATGTCCCAATAACTTAGTGGTTTAGCAAAAAAAACCGATAGAATAAGTACTAGGCTTACAAAGAGTAAGTCCTGGGGTCGATTTTTCCTCCTAAAAACTTTTTAAGGTGGTGCTCCAGCATGGCCACAGTCAAACCATTGAAATGAGTAAAAGAATAATCAAAATATCATATTCATTTTAAATTTAGGCACAAGGCCAGCAATTTCAAGAGAGAAATTACATTGACCGCAGTGCTCAACTGGTACATATTTTCTCAACCCCAAAAGATGAAAGGTAAAGTCGACCTTGGTGGAATTGGAACTCAGAATGTGAAGCTAAGCATTTTGCCTGATCCTCTAACAGTTCTGCCACTTGCTGCCTTCCACTTGAAATATCACATGACCTTTTATGAAATAGCAAAGTCTTCAAACTTTGGGTTTGCATAGAAATGGGTTAAACACAGACTCACATCATCTGAACTCCAGCAGCTCAGATCAACACATACCCACTCCGACCTGCAATTGTTCTACCTCTAGAAATAATTGCTGTAATTAAATTCCTGCTAATTGAAGTTGCATGGTTCAGTGGTTAGAGCATTGGGTTCACAATCACGAGGTGGTGAGTTCGATTCTTAGACCGGGCAGTGTGTTGTGTTCTTGAGCAAGACACTTTATTTTACATTGCTACAGTTCACTCATCTGTAGAAATGAGTTGCGATGTCACGGGTGCCAAGCTGTTTCGGCCCCTTTGCCTTTCCCTTGGATAACATCGGTGGCATGGAGAGGGGAAGCTGGTATGCATGAGTGACTGTTGGTCTTCCATAAACAACCTTGCTTGGACTTGTGTCTCAGAGGAGAACTTTCTAGGACCTTCACCCTTTGATTGAAACATGTAGAGAGGTTATTTTAATTGTTGCTCTTGTTGTTGTTGTTGTTCACCCTTCTAGCTTCAAGATTTCAATGGTTTGATTGTTTATCTTTAGAATGACATTGTAGGCTAGGCGTGAGAGGCTGAATCTGGCTGGTTTAAACATAAAACCGATATGTTTTGGCAGAATATGGCCAGCTTAAATTCTCAAGAGTTAACCTTAAGCTGGAACTGATTCAGTCGAGTTATGAACAAGGGCAATCCAGCTGTGGCCATCCTGTGTTTTTGCATTTTGAGGACTACATTATCTAATGTGCTCTTCAATTTTTCCTTCGTTTTTAAGGTAATAGGGTAGTGGTTCTCAACCAGGGTCCATATGGCCCTTGGGGGTTTGTGTAAGATTTTCTTTTTAAATTTATGCACAGTGAATTGGTTATACTTCAGGCATGGCTGTGTGGTAAGAAGCTTGTTTCCCAACCACATGGTTCCAGGTTCAGTCCCACTGCATGGCACCTTGGGCAAGTGTCTTCTGCTACAGCGTCAGGCTGACTAAAGCTTTGTGAGTGGATTTGGTAGACAGAGACTGAAAGAAGCCCATTATGTGTCTGTCTGCCCCCCCTGCCCCTACCATTGTTTGACAACCAATGTTGGTGTGTTTACGTCCCCATAACTTAGTGGTTCGGCAAGAGACTGATAGAATAAGCACTAGACTTACAAAGAATAAGTCCTGGGGGTCAATTTGTTTGACTAAAAACCAATTCAGGCGGTGCTCCAGCCTGGCTGCAGTCAAATGACTGCAACAAGTAAAATTATACACACACACACACACACACACAACCTTTGTTATATATGAATTTTTATAATATTTAATTATTAGAATATAAGGGATTTTTTTGAACATCATATGGTTATGAGGGACCACCTGAGTAAAATAGGAATTAAAAGGAGCCCAGTAGTAAAAAATGGTTGAGAGGCACTGTAGTAGGATGATATTTCCAGAGTGTGTGTGTGGGGGGGGGGGGGCAGGGTGGTGGTGGTGGTGAACGCAGTGAAGTGGTTGCAGTAAACCATAGCAACAGACAGAATTAGTGATCACCGCAAATTTGATGCTGTGTGTGTGTGTGTGTGTGTTCACCCAACTATAGTAGACATTAATTAATGCGAATATAATTAATCACCACCTCTACCTACCTACCCACCCCCACCACCACCTATTCTTATATATTTCTTTGTCTAGTTTATCTGCTCTCCTCTTCCTGCTCCCCCCCTCTCTCTCTCTCTCTCTCTCTTTCTGTACAGTTTTTTTTGTTTTTGTTGTTTTCTTTCATGCTATCTTCCATGTGTCTGACAATCTGCCTTTGTTCTTCAGTCTTTTGCATTGTATCTCATATGGTCATGGTGTGGGTGGATGGCTAGAGGATTGTTTGTGATGGTTGTCATGGCAACGGTCCTCTCTCTCTACTTTTCTCTCCTCTGTTTCTCTCCTCTGTTTCTCGACCTGGCCCTTCCCGCTTTCTCTCCCTCCTATCTCACTCTGCTCCATCCAACACACCTTTTTTCTCCATCACATCTCTCTTTGTCTATATATAAATACACACACACACGCATACGAATGTATATTGATGTACATACATAAATGCGCACACGAAGATATATATATATATATATATATATATATATATACATACATACACATTTCCACATATGATCGTTCACATCAGCCGCGTTTTTCCTATTCAGTTGCGGGTTCTGTTTAATAAGTAATTTCTGTCTCCATTCACTCATGTTGATGCATTAAACCACAAAAGTCACTCCTCCTTCATCTACTCCGAGAGTATTCTCTTTCTCTCTCTCTCTCTCTCTCTCTCTCTCTCTCTATATATATATATATATATATATATATATATATATATATATATAGATATCATTCACTCTTTTACTTGTTTCAGTCATTTGACTGTGGCCATGCTGGAGCACCACCTTTAATCAAGCAACTCGACCCTGGGTCTTATTCTTTTGTAAGCCCAGTACTTATTCTATCGGTCTCTTTTTGCCGAACCGCTAAGTGACGGGGACACAAACACACCACCATCGGTTGTCAAGCAATACTAGGGGGACAAACACAAACACACATGCACATATATATATATATATATATATATATATACGACGGGCTTCTTTCAGTTTCCGTCTACCAAATCCACTCACAAGGCTTTGGTCAGCCCGAGGCTATAGTAGAAGACACTTGCCCAAGATGCCATGCAGTGGGACTGAACCCGGAACCATGTGATTGGTATGCAAGCTACCTACCACACAGCCACTCCTACATATATAATGTACCTTTTTCGTAGTTTGAGTCATTGGACTCCAGCCATGCTGGGGCACTACCTTGATAGGGTTAGTCAAATAAATCAGCCACAGTACATTCTTCATGTTAAGCCTCTTACTTATTCCATCGGTGTCTTTTGGCAAACCACTAAGTTACAGGGACATAAACAAACCACCACTGGTTGTCAAGTGTTGGTGGAGGACAAAAGCAAATCCAAAGACGCATGTAAATATGTACACATGCACACACATTTATGATGGGCTTCTTTCAGTTTCCATGTAGCAAATACACTCATATGACACACGTGTATGTATGTGTGTGTATATATATATATATATATGTGCATACACACACATATTCATGTCCCCCTACATGGCCTTGGTATTTGCTTTTGAACCAAATTAACTAACTAACTAACTAACTAACATATATATATCTTTTACTCTTTTATGTTTCAGCCCTAAGGCTGTGGCCATGCTGGGGTACCACCTACTGCCATACATATATATATATATATATATATATATATATATCTCTATATAAACGGCAGTTTGTCTGTGTGTGTTTCTGTGTGTCTGTTTGGTTGTACCCTCACCCTGACCAACGGCTTTCAACAACCTGCGATGAAACTTGACCACACATAGCCCAATGCATAATTCAAAACTAACGCAGCGAAAATTTTGAAAAGTTCCCCCACTTCTGAAAAAGATCGATAAATTCGACATGGGGTCGAGAATCAGAAACACAAACCACAGATGGCTAGGGGACGCAACTCGACCTTTTTAACTATCAAAAAAAAATTTACCATCATTTTTTTTCCCATTTTTTGCTATATTTTTTGCTATAACTCTCTAAAAAATGCTTTATAGTTATTTCCCTTACAAACCCGAGCAACGCCGGGCGATACTGCTAGTATATATATATATATATATATATATATATGTTGTGTGTGGTGTGTGTGTTTGTGTCTACATGGGCTTCTTTCCGTTTCCATCTACCAAAATCCACTTGAACGGTTTTGGTCAGCCCAAGGCTATAGCAAATGACACTTGTCCAAAGTGCCATGCAGTGGGACTGAACTCAGAACCATGTGTTTGGCAAGCAGACTTCTTACCATACAGTCTCACACCCACACACACGGAATATATATATGCTACCAGTTGTTGTTATTGTTGCTTGAAGTCTGCAACCTTCATGTTTGATCTGTCATCCCACCCCCCGTTGGGTTCTGCACCAGACAGTTGTTTTGTAAACAGGTCATGCCTGTTCAACACTGTACCTGGTTCCATATGATTGCTTGGCCAATAATTGTTTCCTAGTAGCTTCCTCTTCTCCCTCCCCCCCCGACCTCACCCCCCACCCTCCCGCGATCTTTGTTGCTGATGTTGATGCTGCCAGCAACAAGTTCTTTGTCTATGTGGCACCAGGGTGGGAGGTGAAAGTGATCAAGGTTAGTGGCCTGGAGTATGGGCACCTGTATTACCTCGTACATGGGTGCCAGTCAGGTAGCATTGGCATCAGCCACTACTACAAGTTCATTTAACTCAACATGTCTTCTCCAGCACATATATATTTAAAACACACACATATACACACATTCTTTGTTGGTGCTGTAAATTACCACTGGGTTACTCTTTTACTCTTTACTTGTTTCAGTCATTTGACTGCGGCCATGCTGGAGCACCGCCTTTTAATCGAGCAAATCGACCCCGGGACTTATTCTTTTGTAAGCCCAGTACTTATTCTATCGGTCTCTTTTGCCGAACCGCTAAGTAACGGGGACATAAACACACCAGCATCGGTTGTCAAGCAATGCTAGGAGGACAAACACAGACACACAAACATATACACACACACTTATATATATATGTACATATATACGACGGGCTTCTTTCAGTTTCCGTCTACCAAATCCACTCACAAGGCTTTGGTTGGCCCGAGGCTATAGTAGAAGACACTTGCCCAAGGTGCCACGCAGTGAGACTGAACCCGGAACCATGTGGTTGGTAAACAAGCTACTTACCACACAGCCACTCCTGTGCCTATATAGGCTCCTTTCAGTTTCCGTCTACCAAATCCACTCACAAGGCTTTGGTCGACCCGGGGCTATAGTAGAAGACACTTGCCCAAGGTGCCATGCAGTGGGACTGAACCCGGAACCATGTGGTTGGTTAGCAAGCTACTTACCACACAGCCACTCCTGCGCCTAAATTTATTAAAATACTTGAATTTCATATTTTCATTTGCCAAGCATATATTTATTGAAAGATGTCTTCTATTTTTTTAAAAAAACCCCAACTTTTTATATTTTTCAGACATGATCTGTTGAAATAGAAGCAAAGCTGTGAAGATGAAAGGGAAAGACAAAGAAGTCGTCTCCACTACTTCGAGCTCGTCAAAGAGTTCAGAAAAGAGGAAGAGTTCTGCTCGTTTCTCTCTCAGGCGGATATTTTACTCGCACCACCGGCGCTCCAAATCGCAGGCCAGCATCGATTTGGACAGCCGCTCCGAGAGCAGCATAACGAATACCAACCTCATTGACAACAAATACAGCAGAACCGGGCATTCGTCGTCCTCTTCATCTTCAGATTCCTTGCCCGTGTCGTCGTCGTATCCCCAACAGAATGTCTACTTATCAGAGACCTCAACGCAGCCAGCAACACACCTACTCCAGGACACACTCCAACAGCAACAAGAAGAACAACAACAAAATCAACAACAACAACTACAACAACAAAATCAACCACAACAACAAAATCAACCACAACAACAAAATCAACCACAACAACAAAATCAACAACAGCAACAAAATCAACAACAGCAGCAGCAGCAACAACAGCAGCAACAACAATCGCAGCAATCGAGTGCCCCCGAAAGAGAATGTCCGCTATGTCTATCCGAATATCCTGAAGAGCTCTACCCTAATATCAGCACCTGTTTTCACCGCTCGTGTATTGACTGCCTTAAACAATATCTCCGGATTGAGATTATGGAAAGTCGGGTGAACATCGCCTGCCCCGAGTGTGCAGAACGTTTCCACCCGAATGACATAAAAATGATACTTAAGGACCCAGTCCTCATACAGAAGTATGAAGACTTTATGGTCCGGCGGGTACTGGTTTCAAACCCTGATGCAAGATGGTGCCCCGCTCCAAATTGTGGGTGAGTTGGACATTCTGAAATTTTTTTTTATTTTGTTTGTCATTTCATATATTTTGTTTTTACTGTTTTTTTTTTTGTTTTTGTTTTAGTATATTTTGTATATATTGCATGGTGTGAGTGAAGTGTGTGCCTATCTACATCTCTACTCTCCTTTCCTCGCTCTCCTTTCCCCCCACTCTCCTTTCCCACTCTCCTTTTCCCCCGCTCTCCTTTCCCCCGCTCTCCTTTCCTCGTTCTCCTTCCCCGCTCCCCTAAACCTCCTGACACGGCCATCCTCCCTCTATCTATTTAGTGTCCTGAGGATATGTTCTAAAACTGCACCACCACCACCCTCCTTTCTTCCTTTTCAGCTAGGGTAACCATGGGGAGGCATGTGGTTTAGTGGTTAGGGTGCTGGATTCACAATCTTAACATTGTGGTTTCAATCCTTGGACCAGGTGATGCATTGTATTCTTGAGCAAAACACTCCACTTCACATTGCTCCAGTCCACTCAGCTGTAGAAACGCGTGCCACTAGTGGAGGCACGTGACTTAGTGGTTAGGATGTTGGATTCACAGCCATAAGATTGTGGTTTCAAACCCTGGACCAGGCAATCTGTTGTTCTATTTTCATGTTGCTCCAGTCCACACAGCTGTAGAAATGAGTTTAGCCTGGAGGGCGATGGGCTACACCAAGCTTTCTTGCTATAGATATGCAGCAGGGCTGTAATGCCCCCAACGACTCCCAAGGGGTTAAGGGAATTGATTTTGTCATTGTCAATCATGTATCTCCTCTACAGCCAGACACCTATTACTGTTCCTCCATCATACATTAACCTCTCAACACCAAGCACAAAGCCACCTCCCGTCAAGACTGCATCACCTTACTATGCCGAGGGGCCTTGTATTGCGAGTTACTCAGTAACCTCACTAATGCTGGTGCCACAAAAAAAGCACCCAGTACACTGTGTGAAAGTGGTTGGTGTCAGAAAGGGCATCCAGGCATAGAAACCAGTCTAAAATGAGCAAGACTGGAGCTCAGTCTGGTTATCAGATCCTGTTGAAGTGGCCAACCCATCCTTGCCAGCTGCATCATGGCCATTCAGTAATGAGGGTAATAACGATGATTCAAGCATTTGTGAACAATAACATTGTTGGAAATTTCTGCTTATTTATGTACGCTCAACAATTGTGGTGTGTGGTTACAATTAAGTGTAATCTATTCCTTTTGATAGAGAACCACTTGCGACCACCACTCCTCTCGACGATATAAAGATAACATCTGTTTTAATCCTTTGTCATTGTTTACTCACTCGGTTATTATGCTTATTCATTCACGTGGTTTTGCATTAACCATGCATTATCTCATAGCTTTGAAATTTTAATGAGGTAATTATTTTTAGTACGATATTGTAGGGTAGGTGTAAGAGGCTGGATCTGGCCAGTTTGAACTTACAATAGAATATTTGGGCCAGTTTGAACTTAAAATAGAATATTTGGGCCAGTTTGAACTTAAAATAGAATATTTGGGCCAGATTTGGCTGGTTTAAATGCTAAGGGGTTAAAATATTTGGATTTAAATAACTTTACATAATATTTCTATGAGGTTATGTTTGATATATTTTGTATGTTATTCTTCCAAATACCAGTTTAATAATAATGGTTTCAAATTTTTCCACGGCAGCCATTTTGGGGGAGGGGGGTCTAGTTGATTTCATCGACTCCCCCCCCAGTATTTCCCTGGTACTTAATTTATCAACCCGCTCCCCATCCCCCAAAAGGATGAAAGGCAAAGCCGACCCCAGCAGAATTTGAACTCAGAACGTAGCTAGGGTAGGGAGGAGAGTTCAGTTCTGGCTGGTTTGATCATGAAACAGGTAGAGTGTAAGGTCAGTCTCAGGTGGGTTGCTACCAAAATGGTTAAACTATTGTACAGGTGAATGTGTATAAGACAGTGAGGGGGTCAGTGGTTTGTGTTTTGTTACAGGTATCGTCCTGTGTTCATGACCAAGTTGCATTAATGCAACAATGGGCACACACGCATTCACATATCCACAAACACACACACATCTACAAACACACACATGGCCATAGATAATACATGTACTCTTCTGTTTACTTGTAAATATGCACGTGTGTGTGTGTGTGTGTGTGTGTGTGTGTTTGTAGATGTGTGTGTGTGTTTGTAGATGTGTGTGTGTGTTTGTAGATGTGTGTGTGTGTTTGTAGATGTGTGTGTGTGTTTGTAGATGTGTGTGTGTGTTTGTAGATGTGTGTGTGTGTGTTTGTAGATGTGTGTGTGTGTGTTTGTAGATGTGTGTGTGTGTTTGTAGATGTGTGTGTGTGTGTTTGTAGATGTGTGTGTGTGTTTGTAGATGTGTGTGTGGTGTGTGTGTGTGTGTGTGTTTGTAGATGTGTGTGTGTGTTTGTAGATGTGTGTGTGTGTTTGTAGATGTGTGTGTGTGTTTGTAGATGTGTGTGTGTGTTTGTAGATGTGTGTGTTTGTGGATATGTGAATGCGTGTGTGCTCACTTGGGAATGTGGTTGTGTGTGTGTGTGTGTGGATATGCGTGTATGTGTCTGCCCACTTGTCGTTATGTGAGTGTGTGTGTGTTTATGGTTATGCATGTTTGTGCATGCATACATTTGTGGATGTCTGAATGTGTGTGTGTGTTTGTGTGCACTTGCGTGTGTGTGGATGTGTGTGTGTGTGTGTACTTGTGGATGTGTGTGTGTGTGTGTGCACTTGTGGATGTGTGTGTGTGTGTGTGCACTTGTGGATGTGTGTGTGCACTTGTGGATGTGTGCGTGCACTTGTGGATGTGTGCGTGTGTGTGTGCACTTGTGGATGTGTGTGTGTGTGTGTGCACTTGTGGATGTGTGTGTGTGCACTTGTGGATGTGTGTGTGTGTGCACTTGTGGATGTGTGCGTATGTGTGCACTTGTGGATGTGTGCGTATGTGTGCACTTGTGGATGTGTGCGTATGTGTGCACTTGTGGATGTGTGTGTGTGCACTTGTGGATGTGTGTGTGTGTGTGTGCACTTGTGGATGTGTGTGTGTGTGCACTTGTGGATGTGTGTGTGTGTCTGTGTGTGTGCGCTCACTTGTGGATGTGTGTGTGTGTGTGTGTGTGCACTCAGGTACAACTCATGAAACATTCATATCAAAAATAAAAACAGCATAGCTGATAGTTATCTGGAGCTGTCACAGAGCCTGGCACTCCTTACCATTCTCACCACGACCACCACCTTCACTACCACCACCACCATTAAGCCAAATTTAGGACAGCAATTTGATATTGGTGGTGAGGGGGGTGCATTCTTTTTTCTCTTGTTTGTTTGTTGGGTTATGTAAACAGAAGTTTCAACGCCATGACCTTTAGATGCTGACTGACTGACCTCCGTCCGACAACTTATTTCATTTCAGACATTCTCAGAGTTCTTGATGAGCTTTGCACATACCATACTTCATCATACCTGTCCACAAAAGTAATTGTTGTGCGTGTGTGTGTGTCGGGGAAAGGCAGCTTGTTGCATTGTGCAACTATTAGTCACAACTGACCGTATCCGGTTATCAGGTCTGACTTGGTAGATTTAAGTAAATGTCATATATATATATATATATTATATATATATATATATATATATATATATATATATATATATATACACACATACAGTCACACACACACACACACGTTTTGTTTGTTTCAGTCATTTGACTGCGGCCATGCTAAAGCACTGCCTTAAAGGGTTTTTAGACAAAGATATCAACCCTAGGACTTACTCTTTTGTAAGCTGAACCACTATGTTACAGGGATTTAAATACATTGACATCGGTTATCAAACAATGGTGGGGTGACACACATACTTACATACATACACACACACATACACACATATATATATATATATATATATATATATATATATATATATATAACGGGAAACTTTATGAAAATAAACAAAAGACGAAGGCAGGTGGAATACAAACAAACAATTGTATTAGTATGGCGCTCAGGAATAGAAATAAAACAAGTCTTTTACGTTTTGAGCCTACGCTCTTCAACAGAAAGATACACAGAAAAGAAACATGGAGAGAAACAAGGAGAGAAAAAAAATGCGTGCAGAAGCTAGCGAATCATATATATATATATGTGTGTGTGTATACATGATGGGCTTCTTTCAGTTTCTGTCTACCAAATCCACTCACAAGGCTGTGGTCAGCTCAAGGCTATAGTAGAAGACACTTGCCCAAAGTGCCACACAGTAGGATTGAACCCGTTACTGTGTGGTTGGGAAGCAAGCTTCTTACCACAGTCTTGCCTGTGCCTATGTATGCACTCTGTCATGGTTGAAAGTATTTTGTTATTTAACCTTGGTCAGCTTGAGATCACGGATGTCCTCTGGCCTTGACTGTACTATCAGATTTCTAGCCAATGTGTTCATATCTTTATATCCGTGACTGCATTGTTTTTTCTTTCTTTTTGTCCGCCACAATGTGTAGTTGTATAGTTAGCTTGCTTGCTTCCCATCCATATGCCCTAAGGGTTCAGTCCTCCTGCATGAAACCTTGGGTAAGCATCTACAATAGCCCCAGGTCAACCAAAGCCTTGTGGTTGAATCTGAAAGATAGAAACTGAAACCCTAACCCCTAGCTCTCTGATACAGGACATTGGTAAAATGAATCCTTTTGATATTGCCCTTGGTCCTATAATATAAACTGTCTCTTTTAAAGTGATCTAAATTAAAAGCTTCCATCAAAATTTCAAGTTTATTTATGTTCCAAATGTCAGTTTAATGATGACATAATAGTTTTACTGAATTCTTCATTATTTTAAAATTAATTCCGGTGCTGGTTGCACATAAAGAGCACCATTCAAGCATGGCCGAAGCCAGTACCACCCGACTGGCCCTCGTGCCGGTGGCATGTAAAAAGCACCCACTACACTCTCAGAGTGGTTGGCTTTAGGAAGGGCATCCAGCTGTAGAAACTTTGCCAGATCAGATAGATAACTTAACCCTTTAGTGTTCAGATTATTCTATCAAACATAATGCTTATTGATTCATATTGATTTGAATTAATCATGCATTATCTCATATCTTCAAGATGTTGATGGTGTAATTACTTAATGTAGAATAACATTGTAGGGTAGGTGTGAGAGCCTGGATCTGGTCAGTTTGAACATAAAACAGATTAGTTATTTTGGCCGGATATGGCCGGTTTAAATACTAAAGGGTTAAAGTACAGCTATGATCATTAAAAAATTATTTCTTAAGTCTTGAAAGTTCTTAAAAGTTGTTTCATGAATATATTTCCTCTCAAAATAAAATCTAAAGTTAAGCATCATTGGGAAGTATATCCACTCTAATGAGTGGATATTCTTCCCAGCAACGCTTATCAACTTTAGATTTCATTTTGAGAGGAAATATATTCATGAAATGATCGTAAGAACTTTCAAAACTTTCAAAATAATTTTTTAATGATAATAGCTATACTTTATTTGTTTATTAATAAAATATTGCTTGTTTTATGGACTTACTGTGATTTTAAGATATAACTTTTCCTATTTTTACTCTCTAATATAAACTTGGTCTCGTTGAATCTCTAAATGTTGTTTTAAGGTTTTAGACATTTCTTATACCAAGAGCACTTACCTGAAATCCAGTACACCTTCTCTTTAGAGGACATATTTGATTAACTATATATATATATATATATAATTTTAAGAATTGAACAGCCATGAAACGATCGTTGTGTTATATTAATTATCTTTTTTAATAATTTTGATATATATTTAAATAATATAAATTAATTAATCTTATGTATTGGCTTAAGTTTTTCATTGTATGATTTGCCTAATAGTGGTTTTATCTCTAATTTAATATAATATATATATATATATATATATATATATATATATATATACTTAACTGGCTTCCAGTTTCTCTCTACCAAACCCACCCATAAGGCTTTGGTTAGTCTGTGGCTATAGTAGAAGGCACTTGCCCAAGATACCATGCAGTAGGACTGAACCCAGGACCATGTGGTTGGGAAGCATGCTTCTTACCACACAGTCACGCTATATATATATATATATATATATATATATATATATAATCTTAAGCACATACCTACCTATTTACTAAATCAGTACCCTTTAAGCCAGCCAATCAACCATTTCTCCCCCTACCTCAGTAATCCTTTTCTATTATTTCCCTTTGATTTTGTTTGTTTTTTCCCCCAAAAGGCAGCGTGGGTGGGAGAGCGGGGTGCAGTGTTGTTTATTTTTAACTCTAAAACCAAGCAAGTCTTCCTTCATAAAGACTACTTCTTTGTCTTGGGAACCAGGAAACAGTCACTGATGCATGGTGCTGCAAAAACAAACACCATTTATACTTCACCAGACACTTATATAATCTTCATTTCTGCTTCCTAGGCATATGTTTATTTAAATAAATGAGATATTTCTAGATTATTATTATTATTATTAATTTTAGGTGGTGAGCTGGCAGAATCGTTAGCACTCCGGGCAAAATACTTTGCAGTATTTCATTCGTCTTTACGTTCTGAGTTCAAATTCAGCTGAGGTCGACTTCGCCTTTCATCCTTTCAGGGTTGATAGATTAAGTACCAGTGAAACACTGAGGTTGAAGTAATTGACTAGCTTGCCCTACCCTCAAATTTCAGGCCTTATTATTCTGCTGGGGTCAACTTGGCCTTTTATCTTTTCAAAGTCGATAAAATAAGTACCAGTTGAGTACTGGGGTTGATGTAATTGACTAGCCCCATCACCTAAAATTTCATTATTATTATTATTAAGGCAGCAGGTTGGCAGAATCGTTAGCATGGTGGGCAAAATGCTCAGTGGCATTGTGTCCAGCAGAATTTGAACTCAGAACGTAGGCCTCTAAACATTTCAGCTGACATACTAATGATTCTGCCAGCTCACTACCCTACTACTATTACTACTATTACTGATAATGATGCTGATAGTAGTAGTAGTGGTGGTGGTAGTAGTAGTAGTAGTAATAATGTTGGTAAATTTAGTCATACCAGGATGTATTATTACTTCATTTAGTATCTTCTTCCTTGATTTAGTTCAGTTTTAGCTTTTATCTACATTTTATGCATACATACACGTGTGTATATATGTGTACACACACACACACACACACACACACACACACACACACACATATACACACATATACACACATACACTCATTCTTTTATTAAGGGAAGTAAGTTCAATTTTAGTTTGGCAACCACAGACTTTTAAATTATTATTATTATTATTGTTATTATTATTTAAAAATAGAAGAGTTTGTGGAACTGGTCTGCTGCCAGACAGTTTATGTCTGGGTAAAGTGCTTTACTTATCGAAACGGTAAATGGAAGTTAGCTGTAAGTTCGTTATAAGGAGTTGAAAAGGTTAAAAACAAAGAAGATAACGAAAACAATAGAAAGAAGGAAAACTTTTCTCTTTCTCTCTCTCCTCCTTACTCTCCTGAGCTAATAATGTTGGCACATTATTATATAAGAATCTATGAATAATGATGATAATAATAATAATAATGATGACGACGACGACGACGACGACGACGACGACGATGATAATAATGATAATAGAGGAAAATCTAGTGGGGAGGTAGGTTGGTGGGAGAAGGAAATGTAATGAGACTTTAAATAAAAATCGAAGAACAAAATGGTAAACACATCAACAACAACAACATGAAAGTAGATAAAAGAAAGCGGCAAAATCTTATTTTTATTGCTGCCATTATTGTTGTTGCTGTTGTTGTTGTTGTTTTTATTTTTATAATATGGCTGTGTGGTAAGTAGCTTGCTAACCAACTACATGGTTCCGGGTTCCGTCCCACTGCATGGCATCTTGGGCAAGTGTCTTCTGCTATAGCCCTGGGCTGACCAATGCCTTGTGAGTGGATTTGGTAGACGGAAACTGAAAAGAAGCCTATATAGGTGCAGAGTGGCTGTGTGGTAAGTAGCTTGCTAACCAACCACATGGTTCCGGGTTCAATCCCACTGCGTGGCACCCTGGGCAAGTGTCTTCTGCTATAGCCCCGGGCCGACCAATGCCTTGTGAGTGGATTTGGTAGACGGAAACTGAAAGAAGCCTGTCGTATATATGTATATATATGTGTGTGTGTTTGTGTTTGTGTGTCTGTGTTTGTCCCCCTAGCATTGTTTGACAACCGATGCTGGTGTGTTTACGTCCCCGTCACTTAGCGGTTCGGCAAAAGAGACCGATAGAATAAGTACTGGGCTTACAAAAGAATAAGTCCCGGGGTCGATTTGCTCGACTAAAGGCGGTGCTCCAGCATGGCCGCAGTCAAATGACTTGAAACAAGTAAAAGAGTAAATAAAGAAATTTTATTATTTTTTCTACATTTTATTTTATTTTATTTTTCGCTGCTAAAAAAAAAATTACCGATTTGTTTCCTAGGATATGTTTGTTTATTCATACTGGTAAGTCAGTCCGGGGTAGGTAGATCAGTTGTAGGTGGGGTGGTAGGGATGGTGTCAGTAGGTGGGTGGTAGGGGTGCGAGGGTGGATGGTTTCGAGCTAGCAGAATCGTTAGCACGCCGGGCGAAATGCTTAGCGATATTTCGGCTGCCGTTACGTTGTGAGTTCAAATTCCGCCGAGGTCGACTTTGCCTTTCATCCTTTCGGGGTCGATAAATTAAGTACCAGTTATGCACTGGGTCGATGTAATCGACTTAATACCTATGTCTGTCCATGTTTGTCTCCTCTGTGTTTAGCCCCTTGTGGGTAATAAAGAAGTAGGTTTCGATAGGTAGGTAAGGTATGGGTGGTTAAATGGTCTGGCTGGTTGGCTGGTCGGTAGGTGATCAGGCAGAAGGTAACTGGTAGGGGTGGGGTGGGTGTTTAGGTGGGTGGGTAGGAAACTGGGTGCCTTGTCAAGACTGAGTTCCTGTTTTGATGATCTGAGAGGGAGAACAAGGTTCTGAAAGTTGGGGGTGGAGTATTTGGGGGTGGGTTCGGGTGATGTTGTTGGTGTGTTTTCCTTTTTACATGAGAACACTTTCCGGAAATAACAAGTGGAAGTGATGATGATTATGATGATGATTGGAATGATAATACTGCACACACAATGCACACAGGGGTAATGTAATAATCTCTCACCACCTCCCCCCAGCACATTCCTAATTATGCTCTTAATCTCCAATGCCTCTCTCACTTCTTCCTCTCTCTCACCCTGCCTGTCTCTCTCTCTCTCTCTCCCCCACCTGTCTCTCTCTCTCTCTCTCCTCCACTTGTCTCTCTCCTCCCCTGCTTGTCTCTCCGCCCCCGTTTGTCTCCCCCCCGCATGTCTCTCTCTCTCCCCCGCCTGTCTCTCTCTCCCCCGCCTGTCTCTCTCCCCCCTGCCTGTCTCTCTCCCCCGCCTGTCTCTCTCCCCCCCGCCTGTCTCTCTCCCCCCCGCCTGTCTCTCTCCCCCCGCTCTCTCTCTCCCCCCCGCCTCTCTCTCTCTCTCTTCTCCAGTTCCTCTCCCACTTCTCCTCTTCCTTGTCTCTCTGACCTCCCCCCTAAGTTTTTAAATTAAAGTTTTTAAAACCCCTTCCTGCTGTCCTTCTGCTTTGTCCCCTCTAGACTTGACTTAGCAGCTCCTTTTTATGGTCATCATGTCATAATTGACATGATGGACTTTATTAGTGACCAACAGGTTCTAACAAAACACAACCAATCAGCCAGTACTAAGTTGTTGCTTGACCTACTACATATAGCAGCCAGTGGAGGCGCAATGGCCCGGTGGTTAGGGCAGCGGACTCGCGGTCATAGGATCACGGTTTCGATTCCCAGACCAGGCGTTGTGAGTGTTTATTGAGCAAAAACACCTAAAGCTCCACTAGGTTCTGGCAGGGAATGGTGGTGATCCCTGCTGTACTCTTTCACCACAACTTTCTCTCACTCTTACATCCTGTTTCTGTTGTACCTGTATTTCAAAGGGCCGGCCTTGTCACTCTCTGTGTCACGCTGAATATCCCCGAGAACTACGTTAAGGGTACACGTGTCTGTGGAGTGCTCAGCCGCTTACACGTTAATTTCACGAGCAGGCTGTTCCGTTGATTCGGATCAACCGGAACCCTCATCGTCGTTACCAACGGAGTGCTTCCACTCCACATATAGCAGCCAGTTCTCCCTTGAACCACATTCCACCATCTTAGCAAGGGGCATGTTAGATAATGTGACCACTTTGTTCCCTACTCAACAAGAGGAAGGCAGAAAGGTCATGCCTGGATTGTATTTGATTGGGGAGTTAAACTACAAAAATGATGTTGTTTATAGAGCCAGATCATCTTTAAATCACATCTTGAGGTCTTAAATAAGGGGCGGACAGCATTAGGCAATGTAGTCCTAGATAGCCTTAAAAAAGACGAGATAGGCGCAGGAGTGGCTGTGTGGTAACCAGCCACATGGTTCCGGGTTCAGTCCCACTGCGTGGCATCTTGAGCAAGTGTCTTCTGCTATAGCCCCGGGCCGACCAATGCCTTGTGAGTGGATTTGGTAGACGGAAACTGAAAGAAGCCTGTTGTATATATGTATATATATATATATTATATATATATATATTATATATATATATATGTATGTGTGTGTCTGTGTTTGTCCCCCTAGCATTGCTTGACAACCGATGCTGGTGTGTTTACGTCCCCGTCACTTAGCGGTTCGGCAAAAGAGACCGATAGAATAAGTACTAGGCTTACAAAGAATAAGTCCCGGGGTCGATTTGCTCGACTAAAGGCGGTGCTCCAGCATGGCCACAGTCAAATGACTGAAACAAGTAAAAGAGTAGTCACATCTGGAATGCGTTTAACTAGGATTGACTTTGAGCTGAAGAATAACAATAGTGATGATGGTAAATATTAGGAGTTAGATGGCATTTGTTGGTGACAGGAAAACGGGTGTTATGATGATGATGATACATATACACACACACACACGTGTATATATGGACCATATGGATAAGGGTGTAATGTATCTTTTGTTTCTTCTTTTTCAGCTATGCTGTGATAGCAACTGGTTGTGCCAGTTGTCCAAAACTGAAATGTGAGCGACCAGAGTGCGTGACAGATTTTTGTTACCATTGTAAACAGATCTGGCACCCTAACCAAACGTGTGATGCCGCCAGAGCGGAGCGGTCGCCCAACATCCAAGCCCTCTCTCTCAACTACAGTCATGAGACTGGTTCACAGAGTAAGTACATTTCTCGTCTTTCTTATAAATGGTTGTTAAAAATGTTAGTTTTTGCTTCATGTAAGTTGGATGAATTTATTTTGATGGTTCTTATTTGGAGAGAATAGATTTAATGTAATTGACAGCATGATTAGTCTGTGCAATCCCATTTGATAATTTTTGTTAAGAAATCTTTTGAAATTGTCAGTAATTAGAGCAATGCTTTTATTTTCAATAACGAGGTACATAAGAAAAGTCTTTAGGACTGTGAAAAATTTATTGTTCCAGCATAATTATACAAAACTAACAGAGATAAAGCTCTGCTGTATATGGACACTCTTTGACAACAGCAGAACAGGACAGTGATTTTAGATGTAAGAGAGTCACCTAAACACTACCCAAACCCACCACTGCACCCCTAAAAAGTTAGCGGTCACTGTACGGTGGTCTGTGAAGGGAGTTATTCGTTATTCATTTTTGCAACAAGGAAAAATGGTAACAGGAACATCGTATTGCCAGGAAATTGATTCTATGTATGGGAATTTGAAAAAGAAGCAACCCAGACTAGTGAATAGAGATGGCCCAATTTTGCTCCATGACAATGCACGTCCTCACACTCCTCAAGCTATGGTCCAAAAGCTGCAAAGCCTGAATTATGAGATTTTGCAACATCCTCCCTATTCCCCTGATATCTCTCCTACTGATCATCACTAATTTAAGCATTTTGAGCTTTTCATAAGCAATAAAATATTCTTAAATAGAGAAGAGGTAATTGAAGCATTCGGACAGTTTATCACAGCAAAAGATTAATTTTTTTTTAAAGATGGAATATATGACTTAGAGAAACATTGGGTAAACGTCATAAATGAACATGGATCATACTTTTATTCAATAAATCAGTTCTCTAACACTTCTGAAACATTTTGTTACCTTTCAAATACAACATTTCATGTGAAACAACCTAATACAAAGGAAATAACTAGAGATAATTAAACGGGCATGATTAAGCAACAATAATTAAATGGAGATAATCAAATTAAATGGATCAAATAGTTTAGTAAAACTTGTGTGTCATCATTTAATGTCTGTTTTCCATGCTGGCATGGGTCGGATGGTTGAATGGGAGCTGGCCAGCCAGAGGACTGCACCAGGCTCCAGTTGTCTGTTCTGGCATGGTTTCTATAGCCTGATGCCCTTTCTAATGCCAACCGTTTAACAGTGTATCCTGGCTGCTTTTCTACATGGTACCAGCGCTGGCATTCTTCTTCATGGTGCCAGCATGGGTGCTTTTTACATGACAACACACACACATCAAATACCAAATTAAAATATCTTTCGATGAATGTTTTTTTATTGCCAATAGATTCTCCCCTGTTGTCTTTGATTAATTTTAATTGTACATGTGATTAACCCTACCACCACCACCACAAAAAAAAAAAAAAAACAAATCTAGCCAATTATATAATTTTAAATTAGAAATATTTTTTTAGCTGTCAATGTTTAAGATGCCTGTATTATTAATGTTATTGTTGTTCATCATCTTGGGGTCCTTAGAATTAAGTAGCAGTCATATGCTGGGGTTGATGTAACCAACTGATCTTTCCACTCATCCCCACTCCTCAAAGTCTGTGGTTTTGAGTTCATCTTAGAAAAGGTGGATGGGGACGAAGGCAGGGTAGCAACCAAACATTTTACCTTCTTTTTCATTGTTCCGATTTTAATTTAAACTACCCTCTGTCCCTTTTCCTATCCTGTCCTATTAATGTGTCCCTTATAAATTTCACTCTGTGGTGAATAATAAAGAAGTTTTTGTTATTATTGTTAAAGTGGGCAATCGGGCAAGTGGGCAATCTGGCAAGTGGGCAATTTGGCAAGTGGGCAAGTTGGCAGAATTGTTACTCCACTGGACAAAATGCTTAGCAGGGTTTCATCCTGCTCTTTACATTCTGAGTTCACATTCTGCTGAGGTTGATTTTACCTTTCATCTCCCCTCATTTTTTATTCTTGGTTGGGGTGGGGTGTCAATAAAATAGAGAACCCGTTGAACACACAGGGGTCTATGTAATTGACTTAGCCCCTCCCCTCAAAATTGATGGCTTTGTGTCAGAATTTGAAGCAATTCTTGCCATTAGAATGATTAGCACATCAGACAAACTGCTCAGTGGCCTTCCTGCTGGTTTTACATTCTGAGTTCAGATTCTGGTGAGGTCAGCTTTGCTTTTCATCCTTTTGAGGGTCGATAAAACAAGGACCACTGGGGCTGATGTAATTCACTAATTCCTTTGCCCCCTAAAATTTCAGGCCTTGTACCCATAATAGAAAGTATTGTTATCATGATAATGATGATTATAAAGCAGTGGGTTGGCAGAATCGTTAGCACACCAGGCAGTGCTTAGCGGTATTTCATCTGTCTTTATGATCTGAGTTCAAATTCTGCCACAGTCGACTTTGCTTTTTATCCTTTCAGAGGTGTTGAAATAAATACCAGTTACACACTGGGGTTGATATAATTGACTTGCCCCCCCCCCCCATTTCAACCCTTGTTCCTATAGTATAAAGGATTATTAGTGTTATTATTATTACTGTTTGAAAAGGAAGATGAGGTTAGAGAGGAGAGTGCTGTCCGATAGCAAGTTTTCTGAAAGGTGGGTGAATTGTGCAAGAATGGCCAGTATAAATGGACCAATTCTCAGGTTTCGCCTGTGATTGAAAAAGGTTTTATGAAAGGAGAAAGGGGGCTCTCTACCCCCCTTTTGACCAGGCTCCCGTTGGCTTTTATGGGTTTTTTTCCACCAGGAACCTTTCGAAGCGCCTCCCCCTATTGGGAGTTTTTCATTGTTAAATATTTTGTTGCAGTTTTTTACACGGATTTTTACAAACGGACAAAACCCTTTGTAACCTTTCGTCCTGTTTTGTCCCTTTATGTTTACTAATCATGTGTGTCAGCCCTTGTGGCCAATAAAAAGAATAAATTATTATTATTATTATTGACCCCCTTCTCCTCCCTTCATCTTTCCAGGGTTAATAAGATAAAGTACCACTGAAGTACACCTATCAGTTTCCTTGCCTATCTCCTCTCTCTTGCACTTCTGTTAGAAAAGATGACTGTTATCATCATCATCATCATCATCGTCGTCGTCATCGTTGTGGTTGTTATGGTTAAGTTGTTCTGAAGGAAGCGTGTGTTCTGCAAGTGTAGCAAATAAATATTGTAATAGTCTTGCTAGGTTATTGATCTTGGGTGTTTATTATTAGACGAGACAAAACTAGTCTTGGACTACTGTGAAATTATGACAATTAACTTGTCTCTCTTGCTTTGTTGTGTGTGTGTGTATGCACACACATACACATTAACACGCACACACAGATACATATGTATGTATCTTTTCTCTCATGCTTGTTTCTGTAATTAAACTACTACCGATGTTGTAAAATCATCCTTGTTTCTCTTATTCCCACCTGTCTGTCGGTCTCTGTTTCTCTCTCTCTCTCTCTGACATCGAAGTGTGTGTGATTGTAGCTGACAGTACTGAGTTCAATCCCAACTGTGGTTGTGTCTGAAGGAGGAACCAATTCTTCCTTCAAGGTGACTGTTAAACCACAGACACACCACACAAAGACAAGTATTTGGTGGCCCCAATGTTAATACACATAACACACACACACGTGTGTGTGTGTGTGTGTGTGTGTGTGTGTGTGTGTGTGTGAGCTAATGGAAAAACATTAGAGTTGTTTGACATGCTAGAAATAGCAACCAATCTCCCTTGAAGTCCACTGTATCAAAATGGTACATTGGTTAACCATTTGCCTGTCCAAAGCATTTTCATAAGTTTGTGCTAAATGTTCATACTTGCTTTCAGATTTTTTAATTAACCCTTGTTTCATATGTTCTTTATAATATAAAACTTTCCCTTTCATAAGACCCAAATTACTCTAATGGTTTAAAAAAAAGTTGGAAATGTGTATCGTATGTATGGACATCAGGGAAATATGTCCTGTTTATCAGACGATTACACTGGACATGCAAAAAGTTAAGCAGTTCTGTTAGAGACAGTTTTAGTATAACTTTCGTGAATTATGTTACATGAAATGTGTCTTTATAATGAAGTAATTTGTGACATTAACCCTTTGCCTGTCCAAAGCGTTTTCATAAGTTTGTCTTGAATGTCCTATGCTTGTTTTCAGGTTTTTAGTTAACCCTGGTTTCGTACGTTCTGAGTAATACAAAGCTTTCCCTTTACAAGTCCTAAATTATTCTGGGGGTTGAAAGAAATTGGGAATCTGTATAATAATAAGATGTATGAACACCAGGGAAAGATAGTTCTATATTTAAGAGATGAGGAATTATGTGCATTATTTACATTATTTACATTTGACGGATATATCAGCCGAAATGTTTTGTTAACAAGATGAGGACAAATATCTGTCAAATGTAAATAATGTACCAGGGAAATATGTCCTGTGTATCAGATGTGATACATCGAACATGTAAAGAGTCGAGTTAATCTGGGTTAAAAGAAGGGATATCTACAGCGAGGTTATTTTTGATCATTGAACTGCTTGTTCCGGGCCTGCCTTGTGTTAAACAATAACAATATCAGTACATAAGCAGAGTACTCAATACTTAATGAAGCAGTGTTTATTAATGGTGTCTTGGAATGTAAAAGGGTTCGGTAGTTAGGTGGGTGTTATCTTTTTTACTCAACATAAATAAATCAAATACACTCAGCTTCATGTATTGAGTGCAACTTTTCTCGTAAACATTTGTAAATATGTGTGTGGGTATGTACACATACACATCCATTTATATGTGTATATGCCTATATACATATACACACAAGTGTGTGTGGGTGTGCGTGTCTATATACACACACACCCATTTGGTCTATCTACCTATCGATCTCTCTGTTTAGCTATACACATCCACACATTTGTATGTATATACATACACGTTTCTGTATGTATATAAACACAGGAGTGGCTGTGTGGTAAGTAGCTTGCTTACCAACCACATGGTTCCGGGTGCAATCCCACTGTGTAGCACCTTGGGCAAGTGTCTTCTACTATAGCCTCAGGCCGACCAAAGCCTTGTGAGTGGATTTGGTAGACGGAAACTGAAAGAAGCCCATCGTGTGTGTGTGTGTGTGTGTGTGTGTGTTTGTTTGTTCCTCCAACATTGCTCGACAACCAATGCTGGTGTGTTTACGTCCCCGTAATGTAGCGGTTTGGCAAAAGAGACCGATAGAATAAGTACTGGGCTTACAAAGAATAAGTCCTGGGATCAATTTGCTCGACCAAAGGCAGTGCTCCAGCATGGCCACAGTCAAATGACTGACACAAGTAAAAGAAAAAAAATACACATGTTTGTGTGTGTGTGTGTGTGTGTGTATATATTTATGTGTCTGCATATGTATATATATATAATGTTCACATGTTTGTGTGTGTGTATATGTATATATACCCTGTACACACCGGTTTGTGTATGCATATATAATGTGTTTAACCTTGTCGTTTTAGGGGACGACATCAAGCCATGTCCACGATGCACAGCCTTCATCACCAAGATGAACGATGGTTCCTGCAACCACATGAAGTGCACAGTGTGTGGCACCGAATTCTGTTGGCTTTGTATGAAAGAGATTTCAGACCTTCATTATTTAAGGTAAGTTATTGATTATATTGATCCACGTTATCGATTGATGGCATTATTGATTTGTTGTGTTATCTAGTATTTCTTGTAGGAAAGGTTTTGCTCTACCTCGTCTGGCAGAGAAGTTAAAAGTTGAAACTGGATTATTTTGTAACTCACTGCTTCCACCTTTACCACCACCACCAACACTACTACTACTGCTGCTGCTGTTGCTGCTGCAACAATGAAAATTGCCACTGCTTTCTTTCGTTGAGAAAGTCTTTCTCCACACACACACACACCTACACACACATACACACACAATGCATAAGAACAGATGCATAGCAACAGACAATGCACAAAAGCAGATATATATATATACTCAAGTGCTGAATACCTCCACCACGCCACTCGATGCACCAACACCGCAATGCTTGATGCACCAATGCTACAGTGCTGTTTCCTCTCAGTGCTACAATTCTCAGTTGCCACGACCGTCAACCCTCCATGCTCAGTGTTACAGCCTTGGTTGCTATGACCATCAATGCTCAGTGCCACAATCCTCAACACCATGACGCTCAACACTATATGCAACCTACAATGCTCAATGCTACAACCCTCAATGCTGCTACTTTCTGTGCTTCGGCCCTCAACACTGTGCTCAATGCTACAACACTCAGTACCATCAGCTCAAACAGTGACAGTCACACTTGCAACACTCAGTTCTTTTGTACCCAATCCTCAGTGCCACGATGCTCAACACTATATGCAACCGACAATGCTCAATGCTATACAACCCTCAATGCTGCTACTTTCTGTGCTTCAGTGCTCATTACTTCAGCCCTCAACACTCAGTACCATCAGCTCAAACAGAGTGACAGTCAAATTTGCAACACTCAGTTCTTTGGTACCCCAATGCTCAGTGCTACCCACTCCTCAAAAACTTGATGTTCAAATGCTCAGTGCTGCACAACCCTCGGTGCTTGATGTCCAATGTTTGTAATACTCAGTGTTACTCAACATTGAATGTCCAGTGGCTACACCGCTCAGTGCCATTCAACCCTCGGCCACCACTTTCCACTTCAAGGCTCCAAAACTTGACACAGGCATACATAAAAACTGTCAGTTTGGTGTTGTACTGACTTTTAAATTCTATTGTTTAAACATGACCTATATAGCATTACATGTGTGCGCATGTGTGTCTCTTTGTGTCACTCTCACTCCTCCTCTCTTCCTCTCTCCACCATCCCCCCTTATCCTATTTCATTCTGTGTATCAAATATTTACATCTGTCCCCCCCCCCCACTTCCCCCCCCCACCACCACCAATCATCACTCTACAAAACTCTGCCTGTAACTCTTCACGAAAAGTTCAACTTGAATAGCAACCGTTTGACCTATATACACACACACACACAAATATATATATTAAAGTATTTTGTTGTTGAACACTCTTCTATATTATTTGTGTGTGTGTGTGAGAGAGAGAGAGCTAGGAACTATATTCTGCTGTGTGCACATCTGTTTCTACGCATGGGAAAAGCTCTACAGATGTGTGTAAGTGAAACGGACAGGAAATGCTATAGTTGTTGTTTAGCCCCAGGTCAGATTTGATCCATCAAGCAAGCCTATCATCAAAGGTGTCCTCCCAGGGATGCCGATTCTATGGCTATCTTATCAAATGGGTCCTGCTTTCTTGGGTTTTTATTTCAAAGATGATAGTGTGATGTTTGGGAAATTTGGCTGCTGTTGCTAGCAGATCAAGCAATTGTGTAGAGTAATCAGAAAGGCTGGGTAATTCTTTTAGTACTAGGGGCAGGTTACAAATCTATAAGAATCGGTCATGGCAGGCAGGGATGGGTTTGACTTGTCCTGAGAAAATAAAGAACTTCTAATTTCACAAATTCATAATTATGTAATTACTGTTTTGGAAGGGTTAATGACGAACATGGGACAGTTTGCCCTCTGGCAGGGAAGGAAGTTGTTTCCCACTTTCAGTGTAGAAATACCTGTATTGGCTCTAAGTGTGTGTGTGTGTGTTTAACCATGATCAGCCTATCTTCCGTCTATTTTAGATTTTTCCAGTTTAAAATAAAAACCCATACCATTCAGGATTAACCTGATATACTGTGTGGACAGCAACCATATAAGAAATTCTTTCACTGGATTGTCTAATCCCTTATAGCATAGTCCCTCACTGGGTTATCTAATCCCTTATAAGAAATTCCCTCACTGGATTGTCTAATCCCTTATAGCATAGTCCCTCACTGGGTTATCTAATCCCTTATAAGAAATTCCCTCACTGGATTGTCTAATCCCTTATAGCATAGTCCATCACTGGGTTATCTAATCCCTTATAAGAAATTCTTTCACTGGATTGTCTAATCCCTTATAGCATAGTCCCTCACTGGGTTATCTAATCCCTTATAAGAAATTCCCTCACTGGATTGTCTAATTCCTTACAGCATTATCTAAACCCTTATAAAAAAGTTCCTTTGCTGGATTAGCTAATCTCACCAAATTGTTTAATCTCTTTTAAGAAAATCTTTTACTAGGTTATGCAATCCTTTGTCAAATTATGCTTTTTTTTTTACTGAATTGTGTTAATCCTTTGTTGGACCATGTTATCCTTCTCCAACCTCTCAAAGTTGGTAGGAAGTTCTGTTAAGGAGTAGAGTAAGGAATTAAAGTAAATTTATAGAGATTACTTCTCCGATTCCTCTAATCTGGTGGTTCTCAACTGGGGGATCGATATAAGATTTTTTGGTTAAAATTTGTGCAAAGACTTGGCTTCACTTCTACAATGCACAAAATATCTTAACACTTCATTTTAATACATTTTCTAATAATATTTAATTATAAAAGTACAATTGGATTGTTTTTAAAACATTAAATGATTATGGTTGGCAAGGGAGACCATGAGAGTAAATTAAGAGTCAGAGAGGTTTATAGGTAAAAAAAAAGGGGGTGAGAATCACTGCTCCAGTCCCTCTTCCATTTTAAAACTATATCAACCGAGGGTCATTTAGCTGCTATATTGGACTGATTAATTACATAAAAGTCAAAGGAAATTTTGTATTAAAAGAATTGGAACCAGTGTTTTGGGTTCAGTCCTTTTATGGAAGAAAAGAAATGAAAATAGTTCCATGCTTGGTTATCTGAGTGTCAGTGTCAGATATTTTCCTCTCCTCCTTAGTGAAGGCGGAGGTATTGTTTTCAGTTGTGTTTGTTTGTTGGTTTGTCCGTGGACAAGATATCTTAAGAACTGCTGGATGGATTCGGATGAAACTTTCAGGGATGTTTGGCCTCGTGACTGGCACAAACTGATTAGATTTTGGGATCAATCTGGTACCGGACAAGGATTCTGGATTATTTTTCCGATTTTTTTCTTTTTTACTTTACACGTATATATAAAGTTCCACATAGGCGCAGGAGTGGCTGTGTGGTAAGTAGCTTGTTTACCAACCACATGGTTCCGGGTTCAGTCCCACTGCGTGGCATCTTGGGCAAGTGTCTTCTTCTAAAGCCTCGGGCAGACCAAAGCCTTGTGAGTGGATTTGGTAGACGGAAACTGAAAGAAGCCCGTCGTATATATGTATATGTGTGTGTATGTTTGTGTTTGTCCCCCTAGCATTGCTTGACAACCGATGCTGGTGTGTTTATGTCCCCATCACTTAGCGGTTCGGCAAAAAAGAGACCGATAGAATAAGTACTGGGCTTACAAAGAATAAGTCCCGGGGTCGAGTTGCTCGATTAAAGGCGGTGCTCCAGCATGGCCGCAGTCAAATGACTGAAACGAGTAAGAGAAAAAAGAGAGAGAAATAGTTCTCTTGTTCACGCACATTTTCAGTGTTGAACATTACCATCCCATTTCCATTGTACACACACACACACACACACACAAATATACCTTTCTTTTACACACACACATATACTCACACTTGAAACAATGTTTATTGGCTTATTCACTCCTTCCCTTGTTATTCATCTATCACCCCTTCCTTTCTCATCCATATGACGCTCTCTTTGCCTCTTCGTTTCGTCTTTCTCGTCGTCACTACTTTCTCTCACTTTCTCTCAGTCATGGCTATTACTCTCAATACTTCTCCTACACTGTTTTAGTATTTCATCTCCTCTCCCTTCACCTCTCACTCAATATATTCTTTTACTCTTTTTTACTCTTTTACTTGTTTCAGTCATTTGACTGCGGCCATGCTGGAGCACCGCCTTTAGTCGAGCAAATCAACCCCGGGACTTATTCTTTGTAAGCCCAGTACTTATTCTATCGGTCTCTTTTGCCGAACCGCTAAGTGACGGGTACGTAAACACACCAGCATTGGTTGTCAAGCGATGGTGGTGGGGGGACAAACACAGACACACAAACATATACACACACACTTATATATATATATACATATATACGACAGGCTTCTTTCAGTTTCCGTCTACCAAATCCTCTCACAAGGCATTGGTCGGCCCGGGGCTATAGCAGAAGACACTTGCCCAAGATGCCACGCAGTGGGACTGAACCTAGAACCATGTGGTTGGTTAGCAAGCTACTTACCACACAGCCACTCCTGCGCCTATATGTATATATTTGGATTATTTTTCCATTTGAGAGCGGTCAGGTTCATCTTTAGTATTCTCATTTGTGAGAGCAGTCGAGTTTATTTCAGATATTCTCATTTTAAAAATCATCTAATCGTTGAAAGGGCATTGGTGTTGCCTTGGTGGAGGTTTGCGCTCTTTGAGTGCTCGTTACATATCATTACTGCTTTGATTACTATAATTAATTTAATTACCACATATCTTTCAGATTCTTTATTTCGAATACTGATTCTCATTAGCTTTTTTTTTTTTTTTTTTTTTAACCGATTCTTGATTTTACATAAAAACTAGTCAAGTGTCCAATCTCCTTTGAAAACAAAGTAGGTTGGATTAGAACTTTATTTTGGTTAACTGAACCAAATTCCATTCTGAAACGTAAAAGTGTGAATCTCTGGTGGGGGTGAGTGTGTGTGTGCTGATATAAAATATGTAAACAATGTCAAAGATATAAAAATAACCACAGCGATCTTTTGTTTTCTGTCAATGTATACACATATTGCATTGGTGCTGAGCTGGCAGAAATGTAAACACACAGGACGAAACGCTTAGAGCTATTTTCGTCTGTCTTTATGTTCTGAGTTCAGATTTGATTAAATAAGAACTGGACAAATATCATTATCGTCATCATCATCATCGTCAAATAGATTCAACAGTGGGATCAAATGTGACTGCAGCCTTCATTTCCTGAAATCTGTGGCCCCTGTGTGAAATCTGTGGCCCCTGTGTCAATGCTAGAAAACATTGTTTTGTTATTGAGTCAGGATACCACCATGGCTTGGCCCATGTTGTTTGTCATCATCATCATAATTAGTGTGGTGAGATCATGTGACTCATGTAACCTATCAGGTTGGTTTTCCTACATGAAATGAGTTTGTGTGTTTGAATGTATCTGAAGCTTCTTTTTAAGTACAAATTTCAGGTTAGAAGTGTGTGTGTGTGTGTGTGTGTGTGTGGTGTGTGTGTGGTTGTATGAATTGTAGATTGGTCGTGTCTATGTTGTAGTATGAAGTTTATGTTGTGTGTGTGACTGTTTGTGTTTTTACCCGACCCTAAACATTTTGCTTCCCTTCTGCATTCAGATTACTTTGTCAAATGTAAATGTTTATTTATATTGGTTTGAATTAAACAGTGGAGGCGCGTAGCTTAGTGGTTAGGGTGTCAGCATCATGATCGTAAGATTGTGGTTTCGATTCCTGGACCGGGCGACGCGTTGTGTTCTTGAGCAAAACACTTTCATGTTGTTCCAGTCCACTCAGCTGGCAAAAATGAGTAACGCTGCGATGGACTGGCATAGCCATCCTGGTGGGGAACACATACACCACAGAAACCAGGAAATCGGGCCCATGAGCCTGGCTAGGCTTTAAAAGGGCGCATTTATTTATTTTTTTATTATTTGAATTAAACATGGATTATCTTGTGGTTTAGAGATTTTGATGATGTGCTTGTTTAGTTTTACAAAGACATTGTAAGGTTGAGGCAAGAGGCCAGATCTGGCTGGTCTGAGCATAAAACAGGTTAAACATTTTGGTCAAATATGACCGGTTTGAATGCTAAAGAGTTAAAGCTGCAGTGTCTGGCAACTGACTTGACAGACAACGACAAGATTATCCACCATCTTTCCCATGACAACTTTGGGCAGCTTTTAGAATTCCATATTATCTGACACTTGGGGACATGCTTATAAAATCGAAAAACAACACAGCACCCGTGACTTTCGGAAACATTTTATTACGCTCAGAATTGCTGAAGCATGGAATAAGCTATCTGCATTAGTTGTTAGCAGTCGAGATACCAGATCCTTTAAAACATCCATGCTTCCTGAAATTCACCAACAATACACCTGATGCCCCCACTTTTTTTCTTTCTTAAATGACTCACTTCCTCTGCATTATTCTAAGCATTTTTGGCTGCTTTTATTGGTAAATTGTGGTGCACCTAAACCCTGTATTTTTTTTCATTTGTACATGTGAGAGTTTGTGGTGTTGGTGGTGGTATTGGCTGTTTCTTTGTGGTTGGTTATGGACATTGTATGGTGGTGGTGGTGGTGGTTGTGGTACTTATTAAAACCCAGACATGTGTTGAAACAAGTGAAATTTCACAGCCCATTGCACAATCTATCACTTTCGTAATAGGATTATCTTCATTAAGTTATATGTTTACTTTAAGACCACAGATCACACACTAAATCAACTTCGTCTGAGTTAACACATTCTTTGTAGTAGTAGTAGTAGTAGTCTTGCAACAGACTGTGTCTGAAGGGTGAGCAGTACGTAGGATTTGTATCTGGTCAACACTTACTGTCCTGTTAACGTAGCCCAAGACACTTGACTTAAATCAGCCTTAATCATCCATTTTAATGCCATGACCCTCTCCCTCTGGATATCTCCACCTCTTCAATGGTGTCTGCTCCATTGGAACCCACTAAAGCAGGTCTTGGATCATCTCTGGTCTGAGAATAGCTTTCTTCCCTCTTCCCGCAGGTGTTGTAGGAGGAGGCCTTCCTGCAGGTCACGAATGCTGTTTTTCCATCTTCTTCATTATAAATAAAGTTGATCTGCACCATGACCACCACTAACTACTGCTCCCATTATGTCTCTTGCACACATACGTGCACTACTCACGCTTGCTCACTCATGAGATGTGGATCCAAAAGACCATCATCCAACTCATTGGCAACAATCCGCTCACCAACACATTACGACCTCTCTGGCCTGTGGCCGTGCTGTGTGTTTGTTTAGATGCCTCGTGTGTATGTATATCGAGTCAGGACATTGCCATATGTGTACGTACACACACACGTGTGTATTGTGTGCATAGGTGTGTTTATTGTGGTTGCTTCCATTGAAAGTTCGGCCCATTGCTAATTAATCTGTTCTGTTGGTAACCGAAAGGATTAACTAATAAAAAAAAAAAATTATTCTCCCCTGTATGTAAAGTCTGGATTAATGATATAATCCCAACTGATTAAATCCTGCTAATTACCATCCATCCACATGTCCACTTGCTTGATATATCTATGTATGCACACACACACACACACACACACAGATGCACACGTGGGTGTATATATATATATAGTGTGCACGTTTCTGGGCATGTGTGCCATGTGCCACCTAGATTCCTCATGCTTCATTGATTTTTGCTGATATAAGTCTCTCTCTCTCACACAAAATCACACGTGTCTACAATTTATTTTTGCTTTATTTCTTTTTAATTTGATTAAAAATTTGTTTTTTTTCGTGACCCCCCTCCCCCTCCCTCCATTCACTCTGTTTTTGATTTAAAAAAAGACTTTCTATTTTCCATATTTCGGTTTCTTTCTCTCCCACTTCTCACTCTCTCCCCTTCCCCTTCCTGTGCTTTTCTCTCCTTGTCTCCTGTACCCCCTCTCTTTCTCTCCCTCTTCCCAACCTATGCCAGCATTGAACATAGACATTAAATGATAATGATGATGATGATGATTTCTTTGAATTTTTGTGGTTTTTCTGTTCTTCCCTGTCTCTGAGTTCTTTAACCCCTTAATGTTTGGATTATTCTATCAAACATAATGCTTATTGATTCCCATTGATTTGTATTAATCATGCATTATCTCATATCTTCAAGATCTTGATGGTGTAATTACTTAATGTAGAATAACATTGTAGGGTAGGTGTGAGGGCCTGGATCTGGTCAGTTTGAACATAAAACAGATTAACTATATGGCCGGTTTAAATACTAAAGGGTTAAATTTTTCCAATTTCTATTTGTTTTTGTCATTTTTCATTTCTATTATAAATTTCTCCTTATCTATGTGGGTTAGAATGGTCTTTAAATCTAACAATTGGCATAATTCTTTGTTGTTTTTATACTTTTTTTGCCTTAATAATTTGTAGGGGAATGAATTTTCCCTTCTCACTCATCTCTAAAATTAATTCATTTCCCAGGAAAATTTGATTTTAGATAAGTTGAGTGGAGTGTCTTGCTCAAAGGTTGTGGTGCATAGAATTGGTAAATCATTTTTGGTATTTTGTATCTCTTTATGTTCAGAATTCAGATCTTCTTAGGTTGATAGGAACCGGGGTCAACATAGTCAGTGCACTCCTTGTTCAGCAACTAAAACCAGTAAATGGAGCAGGAAAAAAAATAAATAAAAATAAAAACCGGTTTAACTGCAATGTGCAGAGATAAGAGCTTGAATCTGCTGATGTTTGTTGTATGACTGACCACTATGACATAACAAGAAGATGGTAACCTCTGCTCAGTCATTCAACCTGCTAGAAAAGGCAGTGATATCTCCCTCAAATTACATCCATTCATCTTAAAATAAACATAAGGACACTAGAATGTTGCACCTTGGCTAGCATGTCTTTGGTCCTGGATGTCACCTGACCAGGTTGACATGGAGTCACATGTGGGCACTTTGACTGAGTCCACCTGGAGTGAGCTGCAGTACCTTGTCTGGCCAGGTTGACCTGTAATACCTTGGTTGCAATGTTTTGGGTCCTGGGTAAGTTTGACATGAAGTCACATGTGGTACTTCATCTGGGTTCACATGTGGTACTTCATCTGGGTTCACATGTGGTATTTCATCTGGGTCTGCCTGGAATGAGTGCTAGTACCTTGTCTGGCCAGGTTGGCTTGTAATGCCTTGGCTGCAATGTTCTTGGTCCTGGGTTTGACCTGAAGTGATCCGAGTACCTTGGTTAGTCCGGCTGATCTGGACTGACCTGTAGAACCCTGCCTGGTTAGGTTACCCCAGAGCGATAACAACCAACTCAAAGGAAAGGAGAAAGAGTTTCATGTTTATTTCATGGTCAAGTGGTTTGCAGGATCCCCCTGGTTGGTCATCCAGATGTAATAACAATTTTCCTCAACAAGAAAGCCATCCCACCCATGTTACCATGGAACAAATACAGACCCCACCCCCTCACCTGAGGGTCTGTGGATTGTTAATTTACCCAGTTGTTTGGTTCTAAATACTGAAATTTATTCAACTAAAGAAACTCGTGATAAGAACAAACCTTGTTTGAAATGTCACATATTTCTCATGCTGCAAGTGGGAACGTTTTAACTGGTTTTGTTTATTGGAAGAGGACATCATGCCACTTCTAGGAATTCAATACTTTCTCCTTGTAATTTAAACAGCAGTCCCTTTATACCCCCAGCTTCTGATCTCCCTGCTCCTCAAAGGGCCAGTCACCCTGTCTCTTAACTGGCCAGTCACCCTGTCTCTTAACCGGCCAGTCACCCTGTCTCTTAACCGGCCAGTCACCCTGTCTCTTAACCGGCCAGTCACCCTGTCTCTTAACCGGCCAGTCACCCTGTCTCTTAACCAGCCAGTCACCCTGTCTCTTAACCGGCCAGTCACCCTGCCCCTTAAATGGTCAGTTCACTTGCACCATCAATTTTCCTTTTTTACATACTTTATTTTTAAACCATTTATTCTTTCTCCATCCCTCACTTTCTCTCTGTTCCTCTCTTTCTCTCTGTTCCTCTCTTTCTCTCTGTTCCTCTCTTTCTCTCTGTTCCTCTCTTTCTCTCTGTTCCTCTCTTTCTCTCTGTTCCTCTCTTTCTCTCTGTTCATCTCTTTCACTCTGTTCTCTCTCTCACTCACTCTGTTCTCTCTTTCTCTCTGTTCTCTCTCTCACTCACTCTGTTCCTCTTTTCTCACTGTTCTCTCTTTCTCTCTGTTCTTTTCTTTCTTTCTGTTCCTCTTTCTCTCTCTCCCTCACTTTCTCTGTTCCTCTCTCTCTTTCTCACTGTTCTCTCTCTTTCTCACTGTTCTCTCTCTTTCTCTCTGTTCTCTCTCTTTCTCTCTGTTCCTCTCTTTCTCTCTGTTCCTCTCTTTCTCTCTGTTCCTCTCTTTCTCTCTGTTCATCTCTTTCACTCTGTTCTCTCTCTCACTCACTCTGTTCTCTCTCTTTCTCTCTGTTCTCTCTCTCACTCACTCTGTTCCTCTCTTTCTCACTGTTCCTCTCTTTCTCTCTGTTCCTTTCTTTCTCTCTGTTCCTTTCTTTCTCTCTGTTCTCTCTCTCACTCACTCTGTTCTCTCTTTCTCTCTCTCTGTTCTCTCTCTTTCTCTCTGTTCTCTCTCTTTCTCTCTGTTCTCTCTCTTTCTCTCTGTTCTCTCTCTTTCTCTCTGTTCCTTTCTTTCTCTCTGTCCTCTCTTTCTCTCTGTTCTCTCTTTCTCTCTGTTCCTCTCTTTCTCTCTGTTCCTCTCTTTCTCTCTGTTCCTCTCTTTCTCTCTGTTCCTCTCTTTCTCTCTGTTCATCTCTTTCACTCTGTTTCTCTCTCTCACTCACTCTGTTCTCTCTCTTTCTCTCTGTTTCTCTCTCTCACTCACTCTGTTCCTCTCTTTCTCACTGTTCCTCTCTTTCTCTCTGTTCTTTTCTTTCTTTCTGTTCCTCTCTTTCTCTCTCTCCCTCACTTTCTCTGTTCCTCTCTCTCTTTCTCACTGTTCTCTCTCTTTCTCACTGTTCTCTCTCTTTCTCTCTGTTCTCTCTCTTTCTCTCTGTTCCTCTCTTTCTCTCTCTCTGTTCCTCTCTTTCTCTCTCTCTGTTCCTTTCTTTCTCTCTGTTCCTTTCTTTCTCTCTGTTCCTTTCTTTCTCTCTGTTCCTCTCTTTCTCTCTGTCCCTCACTTTCTCTCTGTCCCTCTCTTTCTCTCTGTTCCTCTCTTTCTCACTGTTCTCTCTCTCACTCACTCTGTTCTCTCTCTTTCTCTCTGTTCCTCTCTCTCACTCACTCTGTTCCCTCCCTCTCTCTCTAATCAATTAATATCATCTGGATTATCTTCTACATTTTTTAATCTCCAACAATTTACTCTTCAAAAGTAATTTCATTTCTGCTCATTAAACATTTAACTTTCTTGATTGCTTTCTCTTCAATGGATTTAATTCTTTGTTTGTCATCATTACTGCTGCTGCTTCTGGTGTTGTTGTTGTTATTGTCGTAGTTCTAGTTACTGATGCTGTTATTGTTTCTTTTTTTCTTGTATTCATCCGATCTTTTATGGTTGTTATTGTTGTTTAACCATAGGCCAGTCCTGACCCGGTAGACCAGACCTGCAGCTACACTCATATAACAATCTCATCTCTTTATTTCATTTTCTGCCAGACTTTAAATAATATTTCAAATATACTGTCCCCTTTTTTTACTCAGCCATTTTCCCTCCTTTGAATCCCTTTGATTCTTATTTTCCTCTAAAGGACCCTTACGTTTAAAAAAATCTTATTTTATTTTTACAATTAAATATTGTATACTGAGTCCAAGTTCTGCCAAAGTTGACTTTGTCTTTCATCCTTTCGGGTTTGGTTAAATAAGTACCAGTTACGCACTGGGGTTGATGTAATTGACTTGATCCCTACCCCCAAATTTGAGACGTTGTGCTTCCATTTGAAAGGATTATTAGGAATTGTATAAAAAATTTGTTAGAATGTTTTAGTATTAGTGAAATACCAGACCTATACTGGTCTCTCTTCATCTGCAAATGCCACCAAATAAGGGTCAATTGCTTGACTAATGGAACCTTTGTTAAACCTTGACCGTACACTGATATCAAGATGGCCGAACTGTTAGAATGTCAGAAAAAATGTCTTGTGGTTTTTCTTTTGGGTTTTTATAATCAGATTTCATGTCCTGCTGTAGTCATCTTGGCTTTTTGTTCTTTCAGGGTTCTTTCAGGGTTGATAAGCAGACAAGCCCTAGGGTTCATTTAACCAATTTACTCCCTCCCCTGTATTTTCTGTCTAAACTGGCAATGAATAATTATGGTTGTGTTCCCTTACGGAGGTGACTCTCATTTTCTTTTTATTGCATCTCTCTCTCCATGTCTCCTTTTTCCTTTCCCCTTTTATCTCTCTCTCTCTGAAATCATTTTATCTAAGTTCATATTTATGTGCTGTGTGGAGGCCAGCATGTCAAAGAATAGCCCCAACGTTTCCTCTGCTTGTTGCAAAAGGTAGGACTTACACTCCGACCTCGTTAAAACCCTCACCAGTAATGACTCTCCGAAACAGACCCACGTGTTGGAGGGTTGTCACCTGAGTAGTGCAGAGGCATCATCTACCAGGGGTAGTAACGAGTCACCTACAAAATGGTGAGTTCAGTAATGCACTGTCACAATGTATGCGCCCATAGTACTACTACTACTATTCCGTGTGTGTGTGCGCGTGCGCATATGTTTGCTTTATATATTTATATGTATGCTATATGTAATATCTATATATATATATATGTGTTTTTATTTTTCTATTTTCAGCCCATCTGGCTGTACGTTTTGGGGTAAGAAACCATGGAGTCGAAAGAAGAAGATTCTCTGGCAGTTGGGGACACTAATAGGTGCTCCTGTTGGGATAACGCTATTTGCGGGAATTGCTGTCCCTGCGCTAATCATTGGAATACCCGTATGGGTAGGAAGGCGGGTAAGTTTTGTCTTACTTAGCTAACTTCGTTTTCATACTGTTTCTTGTCCTATTTTTTCTAATAAATCCGTTTCTTTCTTGACTCTTTTTTCTGTTCTGTGCATCACATCTGATAGACAGGACATGTTTCCCTGGTGTTCACACATCATATATGATACCCCACACCCTTTTTTTTTTTTTTCCAACTGCTAAAATAATTTGGAACTTATTACTCTTTACTCTTTTACTTGTTTCAGTCATTTGACTGCGGCCATGCTGGAGCACCGCCTTTAGTCGAGCAAATCGACCCCGGGACTTATTCTTTGTAAGCCCAGTACTTATTCTATCGGTCTCTTTTGCCGAACCGCTAAGTGACGGGGACGTAAACACACCAGCATCGGTTGTCAAGCAATGCTAGGGGGACAAACAGACACACAAACACATACACACACATACATATATATATATACATATATACGACAGGCTTCATTCAGTTTCCGTCTACCAAATCCACTCACAAGGCATTGGTCGACCCGGAGCTATAGCAGAAGACACTTGCCCAAGATGCCACGCAGTGGGACTGAACCCGGAACCATGTGGTTGGTAAGCAAGCAACTTACCACACAGCCACTCCTGCGCCTATGTGAGAAGGCTTTATATTGCTCAGGACATAAGAAACAGTGCCTAAGCAAAAGTTTGAACACCAGCAAGGATGTGTCAGAGAAACTTATAAAAATTTGCTTTGGGCAAGTGAAGTGTTTGTCACAAAACAGCCTCATTATAAAGACACATTTTGTGTAACATAATTCATCAATGTCACGTTAAACTGTCTCCAACAGAACTGCTCAGCTCTTTTGACTGTTCCGTATATCACATCTAATGTACAGGACATACTTCTCAGGCATCCATGCATCATATACGACATGCATTCACCAACTTTTTTTCCAGCTATCAGAGTTATTTTGGACTTAACAAAAGTGGGGGATTTTTATATATTACTCAGAACATATGAAACAAGGGTTAACTAAAAATCTGAAAACAAGCTAGGATCTTTAGGACAAACTTATAAAAATATTTTGGTCAGGCAAAAGGGTGAAAGAAAAACAACAACAACAAAAAAAAGACAAAGTTCTGTTTTCTACCCAAACCATTCCCTTCAGTTATATCCTATCCCTAACCACTGATCCCTTCATTTCTCTTGCTACTACATTCCATTTGACAATGATGCCATTGCTGGATTTTGTGGGTTTTTTAAAAAATTCCTTCTTGTTTGTTTTCTCTGCAGTTGCTTTCCAAATATGAGCATTCCCCGAAACACAGAAGAAATGTTACAATTGCTGCTGGAGTCGCTGCCTCAGTTCTGTTTTCACCTGTAATTGCCAGTTTAGCTGTAGGTAAGTGGAGCTATCCCTCATCTTACGGGCCCTGAGATCTCTTATGGGTTATCCTTTATTGGGTACCTCTTGCTGCCAGTAAAGGTGTTGGCAAGTCCTGCTACCCACCCTCTTGACAGAGATGGAAGTGAGGCAAGAAGACAGAGGTTGTGATCTATGCTATCGAGTAGGTAATACCTGATATGTGTGTATGTGTGTACCTATATATCTGTATGTAAGCATGTGTGTGTATAATATAGGTATCAATAGAAGACACAAAATTCAGGTAATCGATAAAGTTTTCCTTTATAACGTCGGAGTACTTAAGACAAATCTCATAAAACCGTAAAAAACGTGTGTACAAAATTACACAAAAATCATAAAAACATACATACAAATACATATGAACGTATAAAAATGTACTGTATTATTCATATGGCTCATATTCTGAGCACTACATGGTTGTTCTATATGCGGAATTAATTCCTCCATTCTTTCCTTGTATGTATGTGTGTGTGTGTGTGTATATATATATATATATATATATATATATTATATTAAATTAGAGATAAAACCACTATTAGGCAAATCAAACAATGAAAAACATAAGCCAATACATAAAATTAATTAATTTATATTATTTTAAATATATATCAAAAGTATTAAAAGTTTAATAAAAGATAAAGAGTAAAACACTACGATCGTTTCATGGCTGTACAATTCGTAATAATTCGAGTTATGGTTACAGTCAATCTTCAGGTTAATTGAAATATTTATCTTAGCGAGGTTTAGGGGAAGAATTCACAAAAAAAAAAAGATGAAGACAGGTGGTGTAGACCACAAACAGATGTATTAGTATAATGCTTGGGAAGTGAAAAAGTCTTTAACGTTTTGAGCATACGCTCTTCTACAGAAAGGGACACAAAGAAACAAGGAGAGAAAATAAAGAATGTGTAGTGGCTAGCGATCTATCATATATATATATATATATATATATATATATATATATACAGTATGTATATAAACATACACACACGTGTTTGTGTGTGTGTATATATAATGTGTGTGTGTGTTTGGAAGAAGGTGAGTATTGAGGCTGTTGCTACTCAGTTTGTCACTCCATGTGATCATTCACCTGAATGATCATGCATGTATGTGTCTATGTATATGCAAAAAGGGATCAAAGGTCCTTCCTAGCCACAGGCTCACGTGACCGACTTCCCAGATTTTGGAGGTGATGTATATCATGTCTATTCCCCCAGCTGGACGAGACACCGACCTGTCACATTGATCGTTCATTTTTGCCAGCTGCGTGAACAGGAGCAACATGAAATGAAGTGCTTTGCTCACAAACAACGCATCGCCCAGTCCAGGTATCGAAACCCGAATCGCACGGTCACGAATGCAACACTAAGCCTCTCTCTCTCTCTCTGTCTTTCACACACACACACACATACACACAGACATACACACACACACTCACACACAGACATACACACAGACAAAATATGCCGGTCCAGGTTGAGTGAATACATGCGAATGAAATAATGGCTGAAGTGGTGTTCCTGAGCAAGGGACATAACTCTGCTTGCCTCTGTTTTCTTGATTGACAAAATACGAGAATGGTCGAAATAAGGCAACCACAATCCCCACACCGTTGGTGGAAAAATCTCAATTGTCTACTACCCCACACCCCCATTCACTTGCCCCCCTCCTTTTCTTTTTTTTTTAACTCACTTAAACTCTTCTAGAATTTGCGATTGTGAAGGTTTATTCGTTTCCTCTGACTTTTGTCTCTACCAGGTATTGGAGTCCCTATCTTACTAGCTTACGTCTATGGTGTCGTACCAATTTCGCTGTGTCGCAGTGGTGGCTGTGGAGTTACTACAACTAACACTGGTGTCCGATTTGAATTTGATGAAAATGAAGTCACTGGCGGTTCAAACGGTCCTTATGCCAGTAAGTAACAAAGAAGTATTTAAAATTTTTCTCATTGTATGTTACAGTTGTCGGAGCACTGCATCCTTCAAAACTTCCATGCTTCCTGACATTCGCCAACACTACACCTGATTTTCTCCCCTCCATACAAACACAAGCATGTATCTGACTCGTACATTGTTCGCTTTCCAGACATTTCTACATTACTGCATGTACTTTATATGCACTTTCTGACAAGTTGTGGTGCACCTGAGCACTGTATACAATAATTTCATTATTATTATTATTTTGTCATCAGAGGTCATTTTCTTTTTTTTTTCTTTTCTTTTCTATTACTGAGGGGGTCGCTTTCATTACGTTCCATTTGTTATAGATTATCACAAATTTCAGGTGATGTGCCTAAAATTATTTACCTGTCTAAGAGAAACACACCTGATAATAATTATTTTCTTTGTCCAATTCATTGCTTATTCACATTGTTTAGAAATTATCAGGTGTTCTCTTGTAGCTTCAATATTGCGATGATGTGATTGTATATTTTTAGAAAGACATTGTAGGGTAGTGTGAGAGGTTGGATCTAGTCAGTTTAAATATAAAACAGGGTATATATTTTGGCAGGATATGGTTGGTTTAAATGCTGAAGGGTTAAAGACGAAACATCATCATCATCGTTTAACGTCTGTTCTCCATGCTAGCATGGGTTGGACGGTTCGACTGGGGATCTGGGAAACCAGAAGGTTGCACCAGGCTCCAGTCTGATATGGCAGTGTTTCTACAGCTGGATGCCCTTCCTAATGCCAACCACTCTGTGAGTGTAGTGGGTGCTTTTTATGTGCCAGGTGCCAGGCGAGGCTGGCAAATGGCCACGATCGGATTGGTGCTTTTTACATGCCACCGGCATGTCTAAATATTGTGTAGATGTAAATATTCGAAAATGTTTCAACTTTGATGATAACAAAGTTTATTGTGTGCAAAAATTATAATCATGAAATAAAATAATTTAATTTTTTTTTTTCTCTAAATTCTATTTCAGCTGATAACACAACTGCCGAAAATATCAGTCATGTCGCCAATCCCAGCATTGCTCCAAGCATTGGAGAGGCTTCAGTTGCAATGACCAATAGTCTAAGTGCCAGTGGTAGTCATATTGACCGAATGGGCATTTTACGAGACGAATGTGACCGGGATTCAGCTAGTCACAGAGCCACAACAGAATCCAGCCTCAATGGGAGCCTCATAGAAGGGGGTGGCTATCACACAAAGTAAGTAGATTCAGAGATCTTTTTTTTTTCTTTTTCGTATATTTATAAAAATGATTTGCCTTGATTTCACGTGATGGTCGTAAACAAATGTCACTGTTATACAAGCAGTGTACCTTTGTGCCAATCTTCCACTTGGAAACAGGTGAAGGTTAGTACCAGGAAGGGCATCTGACCCTTAAAAATCTTCTTCAGCCTGTTCTGTCCAACCCACGCAAACATGGGCAAGTGGACGATGATTGTCAGTGAAGGGAGGTCAGCATCTATGACCTTTGTAACTTTCCAGGTCACTTGAGACTGATGGGAGGAATTCATCCTCAGATTCAGTTGGTCATTGAAACCACTGACCTCTCTCATCATCATCATCATATGTCCGTTTTCCATGCTAGCATGGGTTGGACGGTTTGACAGGAGCTGACCAGCTGAAGGGCTGTTCAGGCTCCCTGTCTGTTTTGGCATGGTTTCTACAGCCAGCTGCCCTTTTTAATGTCAACCACTTTACAGAGTGTACTGGGTGCTTTATACGTGGCACCAGAATGTGTGCTTTTTACATGGCTCCAGTACCTACGAGCCCACAAGATTAGGGATGCTCAGCTGGAGAGAGTTACAGCAGGATCAGCCTGTTTGCAAAGGTAACCATACTTAGCTTGATATATCTTTTGAAGCACAGCAAACCGCCAAGAGTCTTAGTCCCCTGTCATCTCCTCTGTGAGTCCCTTTGTCTCTAGACCCTTTCCCTCCACTTCATCCCGCCTCCTATTTATTTAACATCTGTTCTTCTTCTTCTTGTTCCCTTCACGACTTCTTAACATTCTTCAACTTCCTTTGCAATCTGCTAACACATCTTTAAATTCTGCAGTGAAGCGCTCTGCCTCAAATGCCAAAACTCTTCTCTCTTCCAATCTTACAAATATCTGGACTTATTTTCAAGATTTTATATTATGTATAAATTATTAGTTGTGGGCAACTGAGAAGAAAGGTGAGTTTTGATATTTCAAAGAATGGCCCGGACCTACTCACTCTTTACAACACAAGAATTTAATGAGCCAATAAAGACATCCCTATACAGTCCAACCAACCTGCTAGAAATAGCAGCCAAATTTCCTTTTATATAACACACCTTGTCCTCTTAACCTTTTTTATACCAATCTACTTGAAACTGCCTTTGGTCTTACGACACAAACTTCTTGTTTTAAAGGGCTCTAAATTAAGACACTTTGTTTTAGTCAAATGGAATCACTATTTTATTGAAAGCCAGAAGTGATTTGAGTGTGTTTAATTATCTTAATTAAATTAAGTCTGTATATATATATATATATATATATATATTTACAAAGTAAGAAAACAGCACAGCTCCCATGACTTCAGGAAACATTTTTTCACGCTAAGAGTTGCTGAAGCGTGGAACAAACTGCTGGCATCAGTTGTTAGTTGTTGGAGCACTGCATTCTTCAAAACTTCCATGCTTCCTGAGATTCGCCAACACTACACTTGGTTTTCTCCCCTCCATACACACACAAGCATGTATCTGACTCATACACTGTCCACTTTCCAGACATTTGTACATTACTGCATGTACTTTATACGCACTTTCTGACAAGTTGTGGTGCACCTGAGCACTGTATACAATAATTTCATTATTATTATTATATATATATTTTTTTTTTCTTTTTCAAGACTTGAGGTACAAGCAGATGTTTTTATTAACCCCACTGTACGTGAAAGAACCAGCCTAAGCAGTGAATCAGCAAACTTCAGCATCGGTGAAAAGTCAGCCACAGTCTCATATGGAGATGATGCCAGCACCAAAACTTTGGCAGGATCCATTGCAGGTTACAGGTAAATCATATACCTGTTTTTCTTTCTCTCTACTTGTCTCTCTTTCCTCGCACGTATTGTCATGAATTAACAGAAATCCTATATAATTTGGACGCACACCTGAGAAAGTAAATGAAATGATATAAACCAGTTTTAATCCAAAAGTGTAGGTTAACTTCATAGTTTTATTATTCTTTCTGTCTCACCTTTCTCTCTCTCTCCTTTCTCCCTCCTCCTCTCTCATATGATAACCACAAGCAGTCCGTCAATGTAAATTCAAATGATTGTACTGACAAAACACACCACCATTTCTGTGATTATTCAACCCGATGTATTACAGTTTATTTATCACAGGAGGATTTATTATCCTCCTAACATCTTTCCCAAAACAAACAAACGTACACATTAGGTAATGCTGCAATTGAAAATCGAATGGGATGTTCACAGTTGGATTGTCTTTGAACAAAGGTCAACTTGGTCAGGGCTGACCTGCACTAAATTCACACTCCATCGGTTATGACAACAAGGGTTTCCAGTTGATTGTATCAGTGGAACAGTTTGTTTGTGAAATTAACGTGCAAGTGGCTGAGTACTCCACAGACATGCATGCCTTTAGTTCTCGAGGAGATTCAGCATTACACAGTGTGTGACATTGCTGGCTCTTTGAATGACAGGTACAATGCATTTTTGTTTTTGCAACTGAGTGGACTGGAACAACGTGAAATAAAGCGCCTCGCTCAAGGACAGAACATGCTGCTGGGAATCGAACTCACGACCTTACGCTCACGAGCTGGAAAGCCTAACCACTAAGCCACGAGCCTTCACTCCTGGACTAAACAACAGTAAATCTCTTCTTGATCACAACTGATCCATGACAAAGCCACAACAATATACTCTAGATGCATTCCATCAGAACTGGACTCGGGTCATACAACAACTGATATCATATTGAGTTGGATGAAGCATTTATTTTACTGACCACCAGATTGCTGATAACACAGTTTGGCAACATTTAAACCTCAGAATTGTATTTGGTTTTGGGTGATATTTCTCTTAGGGTCTTGGCAAGAAATGGTTGAATTCCACAGTGAAATTCTTTTAATAAGTTTTCTTCCCCTCTTTAAGTTTGCAATTCAAGTCCAGTCAAAACCTGCTGCCAGGGTTTTACGCTAGAAAGAGTCTGCATTTTTCTTTTGCAAAATTGTGTGGCCTTGTGTCTAATGAAGCAAATATATTTGAAAGAGAGATGGCAAGAGTTATCTTCTCTTCGTTCCGACCTGATCTGTCTTTCACTTGTTTCTTCCTCAACTCTCCAAACGGAAACTTCATATACTGCGAGAAACATCGTTACATATATGGGTTTCTTCTGTGCTTCACACACACGTGCACAGTGACACACACACACACACACAGTGACACACACACACACACACAGTGACACACACACACACACACACAGTGACACACACACACACACACCACACACACACACACACACACAGTGACACACACACACACACACAGTGACACACACACACACACACACAGTGACACACACACACACACACAGTGACACACACACACACACACACAGTGACACACACACACAGTGACACACACACACACACAGTGACACACACACACACACAGTGACACACACACACACACAGTGACACACACACACACACGTGACACACACACACACACACACAGTGACACACACACACATGCACAGTGACACACACACACACGCACAGTGACACACACACACACGCACAGTGACACACACACACAGTGACACTCACACACGCACAGTGACACACACGCACAGTGACACACACGCACAGTGACACACACGCACAGTGACACACACGCACAGTGACACACACACACAGTGACACTCACACACAGTGACACTCACACACAGTGACACACACACACACACACACATACAGTGACACACACACACACCACACACACACACACACATAATAGAAAGAAATATAAATAAAATAAGAAAATCGAGACCCTTATGCATGGGTGTAGAGAGGAAATTTTCTTTTTATGAATTTCCATCTCTTATAAACCAGAGACTTTTGTCAGCCGTCACATTCTGAATAATGAAAATTCTGCATAATAGATTTCTAAACCTTAGTAGCTTAGTTTTTTTTTTAT
>NC_043020.1:9133565-9153565 GCF_006345805.1 Octopus sinensis
ACCTTCATTCTTTGGAGGTGGATGAAGTACCAGTCGCATACTGGGAGTTGATAGAATCAACTTACCTCATTCCCTTAGGAATTGCCAGCATTGTGCCAATATTAGAAGCATTATTATTGGTAGAACATCAGAACTCTGGAGATTCTTAGTTGAAATCCTGTCAGAGATTAACAAAAGAAGTGTCTGTCAAATCCTGATTTCATTTCAAACTGTGTGATTAAACTCCTTTCATTAAAATTTGTGGCCATGGGATTTAATAAAAACCAGCAAGTATTTGTTCTCCTTATGTTTTTTGAGTTCAAACCTTGCCGAAGTCAGTTTTTGCTATTCAATCCTCCACCATCAATGAAATAAAGTCCCAATTTAGTACAAGGGCCAATGGTACCAACTACCCTTCCACCATTCTCAGAATTGCTGGCCTTGTCTTGAAATTAGAAACAGTTACAGGGGCATTGCATTGATCTGAGTATTGGATAAAATACTCTGCCCTCTTTTTTTTTCTTCTGAATTTCTCTGTCCTGAGTTCAAATCCTGCCTTTCATGCTGGTGCACTTGATAAAGAACTGGGATCAATAGTCTTGACTAACCACCACCTTTTCCCTCAAAATTGCTGGCCTTGTGCCTCAATTAGAGACTGTTGGGGATGGGGGGTGCGAATGGAGAGCAAGAATTTTTTGATATGCAAGATCCAAGTTTTGGTTTCAAATTCCAGTTGGAATTGCTTCAATGAAGACCTTTTGGCCGGTGTAAGGAGCACAACTTGTTTCCTTTCTCCTGGCTATTTTGTATATTTGCAATAATAATAATAATAATAATAATAGTTTGATATGGTCACATGACTACAAAATTTGGTGGGATGGAGGAAGCGGTGTGGTTAGTGTAATAAAGCTGATATTTTATTGACCCCAGGATGATGGAAGTAAAGTTGACTTCACTGCAGTCTGAACTCACTACCTAGATGGTTTCACCCAAATACCACCAGATAGTTTGTCCAATGCTTAACTGGTTCTCTGTTATTTTGTCACTTCTCTTTTTCATATAATTTGTTAATGTGGTATAATAATAATAATAATAATAATAATAATAATTTCTGATTTAGGCACAAGGTCAGCAATTTTGAAAGGAAGGAAGTTTGTTGATGCCGTTGACCCCAGTAGCCAACTGGTATTTTATTTTATTGACCCCCCCCCCCATTCCCCAAAGGAGGAGAGGCAAAGTTGCTCTTGAAAGGATTCGAACTTGGAATGCAGCACTGGAAGAAATTCCTCAAAAGCATTTTTGTGATACTCTGAGTCTGTCAGTCCATTGCTTAATAATAATAATAATAATAATAATAATAATAATTATAATGATTCGTTCTACTCTAGGCACAAGACCTGAATGTTTTGAGGGAAGGGGTAAGTTGGTTATATTGACCCTCCCCCTAGCTTGATTGGTACGCTGTAACAGTGGACATCAAACTGTAAAAGCCCTCCCTGCCAGAGGTGAGACAAGAGCTTGGTGTAGTCTTCTGACTTTCCAGCTCCTGTCAAACTGTCCAACCCATGCCAGCATTGAAAAACGGATGTTAAATGAGGATGAAATGCTTTGTATTTGAACAGAAATAGATTAAGAAAGGAGTTAGGGGTTTGACCCAAATCCCTGCTGGTTGGTTGGTTGGTTGGTTGGTTTATATGTCTGTAGGGAATAAACATGGAAGGGTATGAGTTTTAGGGATTAGAGGGTGTAAGGAAAATAGTTTGATGCAGGGGTATATAAGCTGGTATATTTAAGGGCTTCAACTAAGGACTGGTAAGAGCCCTGTACAACAACTTGGCACCAGTGGACAAATACATCTAAAGTAGTTTGGTTCCATTCTCCTATAGCTTTTGTTAATCTTCCTTCAATTGGAATCTTGTTTTCTCTTAATCCCAAGAAGATAAAAGGCAAAGTTGATCCCCAATGTGATTTCAGCTCAGAACATAAAGATCCGTAAGAAATACCACAAAGTATTGTTGTTTTGTTTCTGTAACAATTCTGCCAATCAAATGCTTTAATGCTTAGGTATGTATGTAATCTCTCCCTCTCTCTCTCTCTCTTGCTCTCCTTTTGTCATTTTCTAGATCCAACCCCCATCTTGCTCCACTTCCAAAGTGGTGTTTCCCATTATTTTGACATAATCCAGACCAATTCTTCTTCTTTGCCCCCTGTCCCCTTAATTCTCCTAACCCCCCCAGGCTGACCTCTCCTACTCTCTTCCCCCACCCCACCCCCGCCGTCTCTGACAGGTCATCTGTTTGTTCAGGTGGACCTAATAATATTAGATGAAAAATACTCGGATCTCCACAAACGTGGCACCTGGGCCTTCAGTCAGTGTGGCACACGACACCTGTAAAACCACGCAACCAACTATGCAGCAGCAGTAGTAGTAGTAGTAATATCAGTGGTGGTAATAATAATAATAATGATGTGTGTATACATAATACTTATCTAAAGATATTCATTTTGACATACTGGATGTGTGTATATATATGTGTGTGTGTGTGTATATTAATGCCACATTCATTCATTTACTGTGATATTCAAAGGAAGCTCATCATAGTCTTGTAAGTTTGAGGGTTTAATAATCTAGATTTTTTTTCCCTTTTTCTATTGTCCCCTTTTTTTTTTTTCTTATCTCCCTAATTTGTTGGTCAACCATATTTCTCACGTTACACTGTGATAATGGTGGTGATGATGGTGATGATGGAGAAAGAAGAGCAAGTGAATGAGTGAGCGACAGAGGGAGAGCTAGGGTGCCTCTTGTACTGTAACAGAATGAATATTATTTTCAAAGCTGCTTTAATCTCCATCGTTTGCTAAACCCTGTTTATCCATCATCATTCTGTCTGTCTGTCAGTCTCTCTCTGTGGTTGTCTGTTCAATATGGATCACAGCTCACATCCCCAAAATAAGTACTTCTTTGTGTTCCTGCGAGAAAATTCTTGGCTTTTGCTTTTACCACATGAAGCTTAACTGGGCACAAGTTTGGCAATGGCCATGTGGTTCAGTTTAGTCTGCAAGTGCATCGTGCTGGGTTCAATGGCACTGTGAGGCACTTTGGGCGAGTGCCTTCTGCCACATCCATATGTAGTGGTGGTGTGTGTGTGTGTGTATATATATATATATATATTATATATATATATATATATATATATATGTATATTTGATGGTTGCTTGAAGAATGATGCTAATAGATTTAGATCTATCTATCTCTAAGCTGTAGGATGTTGCACAAGCACTCAGCTCTGAGCCCACTACTTCTTACAGCAGAAACAGCTGTGAGCTAATGACAGTGATTATGTAACACCTGTCCTTTTGACATCATTAACTGATATACATACACATTTATATATATATATATATATATATATATATATATACACATAATCACATTTATGTGTGTGTAGTGTATGTTCTTATGCATGTCTCTGTCAATCTTTCTGTATAATCCATGTCTTCTCTCTCTCTCTGTCACTATATATATACATATATATATATACTTTATTTAAAAGCAGCAGAAAATTCAACAAAACCTGTTACCCTGAGTTTCACGTTCCCGTTCGTCGGACAGTTTTTGCTAGTATATATATATATATATATATATATATATATATATATATATATATATATATAATGTAATTCTCACATACATGCATACCTGTATGATATCTAGGTGTGAAGTTGGCTCAAATGAATGACAAAAAGCATGTCTGTGTTCATATCCGCTGCCACCATCCAGTTCCCATTATGGAGGCAGTTTACCACCAAGTTTCAACAGCCATTGTTGTTGTTGTTGTTGTTGTTGTTATTGTTGTTACTACTACTACTCTTACTACTGCTACTACGACTGCTGCATCAGCTTCTTTCTGCTGCTGCAAACTTTTAACTTGTGCAGATTTTCGCATATTTGCTCTCTTTCTCTCTCTCTCTCTCTGTCGGCGCTTGCACCGACGGTGCCAGCTGCTGACAAATACTTTCGACTTCATAAGCTTTGAGTAAACTATTGGCAGCAGACCTGACCTAAATTTCTAAACAGATTCTTCCACAAACTCTGTGGAAAATAACAAGTCTTTGCCCCTCTTCCTTCTCCACCACCTGCTACCCCTCCCTCAGTCCCCACCGTTCTTGTGCCGCATTTCTTCTTGTTTGAATTTATTTTTCTTATGCGGTTGATTGGCAAAATCAGAAGAACCCCCCCAAAAAAAAAGAAGTTTGGCTGAAACCCTTTTATCTTTCTGGGACATTGATCTTATTAACATCCCTGACCATTTCTCCTCCATCAAAATCTGGACCCCCTTTCCAACTTTCCCTTTAATTATATGAAAGGCTTAATTGGTTGGCAGAATCAATGGAACAGCAACAGACCAAATCCATTTTTAATGTTCTGAGTTTAAATTCTTTGAAGGTTGGCTTTGCAATTTTGTTCTGGTGTCGACAAAACATCCACCAGCCAAGTACTACACGAACCCCACTCCTACCATACATCAAGTCTGTTTCGATACTTTTCTTTTCTTGTTTAACCCCCAGATGACCCCCAGTTGTGCAGATGCTTTTGATTCTTATTTTTTTTTCTGTTTGAGGGAGACATGGCTGCTATTTTTATCAGGTCTCATGACCATTTAGAGATTCTCCCATTTCGGTTCATCGTATTTTCAAGGTGCTGATTTGACAAGAGTTCGTAGTTCCAGGCTAATTACCACACAGTAATTAATTCTGTCTAATTAACCTCTCTTCTTGCTTTCTCCCTTTTCCCCAACTCTCTCTCTCTTTTTCTCTACATACATAGTTGCATACATATATATATATATATATATATATATATATATAATATATATATTGTTGGAAACACTCCAGTTGTAACTCTTGACACTTGCTAGAGCCTAACAAATGTTATACACAAAACCTGAAGGCCAGGGTAACTGAGGTTTTGCTCTCATTTCTAACTCTAAACATATATATATATATATACACACACACACGCACACACATATACACTGTTGATAGGCCAGTGACTGCAGTATTTGTCCTAAGATAACATCTCTTCTGGACATAACGTGTTGCAAACAATATCTACTGCAGTAACTTGCTTATCAGCAATGTATATACATCAAGTATAATACACAGATAGCATATTTATATTTAAAGCTGCTACCAGTTGCATATATATGTATATATATATATATATACAACAATAATATTAAGGAATGACCCTGACAGGCCGTTCAACTCACTTGAAAAGAGCAGCTAAACTCAAACTGAAAAATAGTAGTAATTCTGAAACTAAAGGAGAAATGAAAACATAATATTATTGTTGAATATATTATATAGTCTGTGACTATTTCTACTTTCTCACTTGACCGCTGGTTGCAGAAAATTTTTCTTGAATTTTTTTGCTACCCTTATATTGATTAAGATATATATATATATATATTGGAAATATAATTAAATTAGTTCCTAAGGCAGTTGTCAATCGATAGACTTACAATCAAATTACCAATTTACACGAAACTTCTAATTACTTGTTCGTTATAATCAGCTATAAACACACTACCCCTCTCCCCCATCTCTCTATAAATGTCCTTTCTCCCTTTTTGTTAAAAAGGTGACGGCACAATTTTTAAGCCTTATTAAATCTCAGAACGATGTGCCTCGTTTTAAACAGGACGACAAAACACACACACACACACAGAGGTTTTTATACCTGATTTATGACTTGTGTGATGTTTCTCTCCTTTGCTCAAAGTAGAACTGACGAGTCAGAGCTAGCTGACCACCAACAGCTTCTTCTTTATTTTGTTGCCATTGGTGACACTCAAAGAAATTCATCATATGTTTTAAAGAATATTATAGGTTATTGAAACATGGCTGTGTTCTGGGATGTAAAATCTGGAAATGTTTTGTGTTCACATCAATGATAGAAATTGTTGCCTCCATCAAGTTGGTTTAGGAGAGGCCATTCCTTTCAGAGCTCTTGATGACCGATGGTCAAAATTTCTTGATGAATAGGACTAGGAGACTGATTTGAACTTGGCTTGCCAGGAGCTCACTTCCTCTCTGTGGTGCTTACATGAATGAACGTGTGATGTTGGGGGAATCTAACACAGTCAGTGCAAAAGTAAATAGACACTATCATTTTTGGAAGATTTATTTCTCTTATTATTTTTTATTATATTTGGATATTTATTGCTCAAAGAAGAAGTTTCTTTCTAATTGCTCTGCCAAAGTAGCCAAGTTGATGGAGGTACTTTACAGAAATACGCTGGCTCGTTTGGTATTGCTCCGCAGTATCAGCTGCCTTACCAACAGGGGATTATTTTCAACAATCTCTTGGATGGCCCAAAGACACCTGTCAAAGGGCCCCAGGTCTTTCACAGCCAGATGCTGTTGGTTCCATCCCTTTCCAGGTGAATTGAACAATCACTCTGTGGACTGTGTGGCAAGACGAATCCCTAGGTTTTTGTACAATCTTATGCTCGTCAATTCCAACAATGGATTGTCCTGCAAATATGCCTTCTTTGAAAATCAAATCATTCTTTGCACCATGGCTAATTGCAATAAACAATTAATATACAAATTCGAAGCACCAGGGAAGTATCTTCACAGATAGAATGCTATAATGAAGACACATGTCTGTGGAGTGCTCAGCGACTTACACGTTAATTTCATGAGCAGGTTGTTCCGTTGATCAGATCAACCGGAACCCTCGTCATCGTAACCGACGGAGTGCTTCCATCCATGCTATAATGTAGGGAGTCTGTTATACTTGTGGTATTTGTGTGTGTGTGTGTAGACAGAGAGAGAGAGAGAGAAAGCTAATGTACATCATTAAAAAAAAACGATGCTTTTCAAAAGGTTTTTCTTTTTCAAATCTGTTTTGTTATTTCTGAAACCTAATTTCCTGTTCTGGGATTTTAGAGAAGTGCAGAACTCCGTAGTTGACCAAAGTTCTGGTCTTCTCACACAAACGGTATTGATTGTATTTATTTATAAAATTCTACATTGTGTGTGTGTGTGTGCCTGTTTTATCACCCAGGAGATCACTTAATACCTACTTGTTTTAAATCCTCTCCCAACATGCCCCACCAGTCATGCCTCATGAAGAAAATTGTTTAATTTTCTGAAGGCAGTTTATGACCTCGTTGCCTAGACAACACCACCAACAAAGAAGTGAAAAAAGGAAAATAACTGAATCTTTTGAAAGTCATACAGAGATTGTAAGAAGAATAATACAGACCCAGTCTAATTGCTTTCTTGATTAGGTGCTTTAATCTACGTTCTCGGTTCAAATCCTGCTGAGGTTCACTTTTGCTTTCATCCTCTTTTGGAAGGGTTTCATAATACAAGTACCAGTAATACGCTGTGTCCTGTAAGACAACTTGATCTTGTGCCTAGCTATATTGAAGCTATTCTCAATATTCCAATATTGACTTAGATTATGTTAACAAAGCTGAGGTGTGTATGTATATACATATATATATATGTGTGTGTGTGTGTGTATATATATGTGCTCATATTTATATAAGTGGGTGCTGTAAATATTGCCAATATGTATCTGAGTAAATATGTGTGTGTATACATACATGCATATCTAGAAGTGTTTGTTTGTGTGTGTGTATATATATAAATGTGTGTACATATGTCTATATGCATATATATAAATCTGTGTGTGTGTACATATATATATAAATGTGTGTACATATGTCTATATGCATATATATAAATCTGTGTGTGTGTGTATATATATAAATTTGTGTACATATGTCTATATGCATATATGTAAATCTGTGTGTATATATATATAAATATATATATATATATATGTCTGTGTATGTTACATAAAAACAAAATCTATATAAAAGATGGAGATGAGAGGAAAATTGCGGCCTGTGACTAAATTCACACAAAAAATAAGATTCTTTTATTCCTTTCCTTACCTAAAAAGAAAAAGAAAAAAATATTCTGATTCTGTGACAATGTCTACTGGTTTTCTTTGTTCCACTTGGATAACATCGCTTGTGGCCGCTGACTAGAATAGACCAAACCCAAAACTGAACTTTTTGTTCCACACGAATGAACATCGCTTGTGGTGGCCAACTAGAATAGACCAGCTATATTCTACAACTACTGAAGCTATAATTCTATGACTAACCCTAAAACAACAAAAAAAAGCCAAAAATGCAATCTATTTGAGCTTTTTTTTCTTTTTTTCTTTTCTTTTTTTTTTTTTTTTTTTTTTTTTTTTACCCAGTCAGGTTGTTTTATCAACTGAAGAACTTTGCTAAGAACTCTAATGAATTTATTATAAAAAACAATGCAAAGACACAAATACATGGACACACAGACATGCATACATATACAGAAAAAATATAAACCAAAAGGACTAAGAAGAAGAAGAAGAAGAAGAAGAAGAAAGAAAAGAGAAAACTGTCTGTCAATGAAGCTGTCAGTTTCTTGTAATATTGTGTAAATTCTGTTAATATTAAAAGAGAACAATGTTTTCCAATAATTATTCTGTCTGTTTTTACTGTTTTTTGTCTTTTTTTTAATTCAAAAATTGAAATAAAATAAACCATTTTTTTTATCTTCTTCATCCCCTTGAGAATTATTTAAAAAAAGTTTTTCTTGAGCCCTAGGACTTCCAAGACCAGTTACCTGGATTCTAAAAAAAAGGTAAAGACCCCCTTCGGTCATGAATGACCATGGGATTGCACCTAGAAAGTTACCCTCCTAGACACAAGTCCGGGCAAGGTTGTTCTTTATGGAAGACCAGCAGTCACCCATGCATACCAGCCTCTCCTCTCCACGCCACCAGTGTTATCCAAGGGAAAGACAAAGGGGCCGATACAGCCTGGCACCTGTGACGTTGCAACTCATTTCTACAGCTGAGTGAACTGGAGCAACGTGAAATAAAGTGCCTTGCTCAAGAACACAACACGCAGCCCAGTCCGGGATTTGAGCTCACAACCTCACGATCGTAAACTCGACGCTCTAACCACTGAGCCATGCGCCTTCACCTGGATTCTATGGCATATATATATATATATATATATATGATCGAGATCACAACACCTTCTTCCGAATGGGATGCCAGTTTGTTGCAAGTTTTGAGGGGAGTGGGGGACAAGTCGATTGCATTTGACCCCAGTGACTGACCTCCTGAATGGAGTAAAAGCAAGGTTGACTTTGGTGGGTTTTGAACTCAGCTCGTAAAGAGACTGAAGTAAATGTTGCCAAGCATTTTGCCTGGCATGTGAACAATTCTGCCAGCTCATTGCCTTCAAATTTTGGCACAAGGCCAGCAACTTCAGAGGAGTAGTCAAGTTGATTACATCTACCCAAGTATGATATTGACCCCTAAAGGATGAAAGGCAAAGTTGACCTCAGCAGAATTTGAGCTCAGAACGTAAAGACAGGTGAAATGTCGCTAAGCATCTTACCTGGTGTGTTAACGATCCTACCAACTTTGTCACCTTGAAATGATATAAAATTAAGTCAGTGATGGAACCTCTATGTAGTTACTTGTTGGATTTTCTGGTGGTAGTCTGGTATTTTTTATGTCTGCTATTTCAGTACAATTCTATGCATGCTTGAAACATTGGGAGGTTTTAGCTTTTTCAAAGTGGGTAGGTGGTGAGTGGGGGAAGGGGCATTGAGTATTTCTTTAAGAAAAATTAAACTTTAAAAAAAAAATATATAGGAATGGCTGTGTGGTAAGTAGCTTGCTAACCAACCACATGGTTCCGGGTTCAGTCCCACTGCGTGGCATCTTGGGCAAGGCGGTGCTCCAGTATGGCCGCAGTCAAATGACTGAAACAAGTAAAAGAAAGAGATATATTTCTCAGATTTGCATTTTTCTGTGTGGATAAAAAAATTCGGAAAAAAGTTACAAATTGAGAAATTGCTGTGGGGACAGGGGCAGGGAATGTGATTTCTGGGCAAAATCATATTGACCCACTTTTATATGACAAAACAATACATAGTTTGTGATCCTTTCTTAAGAAAGGACTTTCATGCAAATTGTACTCTCTCCTTTCACTTTTAAACAAACTATAACTTCCATTACACCAGTAATCCAGTTCACTATATATCAGCTGTGCCAATTCATCATCTGGAAAAGACTTTCTAACTAGAAAGGGTATGGCCTGGTCAGCCTGTAATGATATGCATAAGATCTGGTCATCAAATCTAAGTAGAGACTTCAAACTTGAAATCTTCAAAGCCACAGTCGAACCAATTCTACTATAGGGCTCAGAAACCTGGACGTTATCAAAGAAGCTTGAGAGGTGGTTGGAGGGAACCTACACTCGCCTCCTTATGAGAGCTCAAAATCTCTCGTGGAAGCGCCATCCAACCAAAATGCAAATATATGGAAAACTACCACCTGTGTCATCTCTTGTGAAAGGTAGGAGAGTCCAGTTTGCTGGACATTGTTGTAGAGCTGAAAAAGAAGTAATTTCTACTCTTCTCCTCTGGAAGCCATCTACTCGCAATACCAGAGGGCGCACACTCTCCTACCCTGATGTAATCTCCAGGGATACAGGCACCCAGCAACAGGACCTCCGTAATGCCATGATGGACCGTGAAGTCTGGCGTAGCATGGTAAATTCCATTGTCTCGACCACGGTCGAACAATGATGATGATGTGCCAATTCTGTCTGTAGGAAAGGAACAAATAATACAATGTGGTTGCTGGCCATAATGTCTGGACAATGCCAGGATGCATTGTTTGTATGTGTGTATATATGTATATATTTACAGGGTTGTTCAAAAAGAATGAACTGATTTCATTACACAATATTTTAATAAGGAAAAGCAAGAGAAACTTGTATTGAAACTGACCAGATCTTGCCTTTCACCTCAGCCCTACCATTTCATTCTAAAACTGAAAAATCACATCACTGAAACCTCTAAACTACAAGATAATGCAGGATTAATTCAAACCATTTTAAATAAACAAACATCACATTTGACAGAATAATCTGAACATTAAAGGGTTAATGTTTAAAGTATGTTTGTAAATCTTCATAATCAAATAGGTGTACAGGGTATTATTGGACTCCAAAAATCCGTCCGTACCGTTTTCTAACTTACACTCTATATTGAGTGAGAAAACGGTATGGGCGGATTTTTGGAGTCCAATAATACCCTGTCAGAAGCACTCCGTCGGTTACGACGATGAGGGTTCCGGTTGATCCAAATCAACGGAACAGCCTGCTCGTGAAATTAACGTGTAAGTGGCTGAGCACGCCACAGACACGTGTACCCTTAATGTAGTTCTCGGGGATATTCAGCGTGACACAGAGAGTGACAAGGCCGGCCCTTTGAAATACAAGTACAACAGAAACAGGAAGTAAGAGTGAGAGAAAGTTGTGGTGAAAGAGTACAGCAGGGATCACCTGCCGGAGCCTCGTAGAGCTTTAGGTGTTTTCACTCAATAAACACTCACAACTCCCGGTCTGGGAATCGAAACCGCGATCCTATGACTGTGAGTCCGCTGCCCTAACCACTGGGCCATTGCGCCTCCACTAATACCCTGTACACCTATTTGATTATGAAGATTTACAAACATACTTTCTCAGTGATACTCAGTTTACCTACCATTATAAATAATACCAAATGTTCTTTCTCAGACCTTTCATAATGTGATACAAGTCTTTGGTGTAGCAATTGCATGCGGCTGAAGAGGGCTTTTAAACTATCTGTTATGTCGATTATACATTGATGTAAGAATAATTTGTTTTATAAAGCTCGAAACATGTGTACCGCGACATCCTTTGTGTCCTGTTTTCCATTTTATTTCATTTGATACATACATCCTCTCACCTCTGCTACTACCTGGTATATACAGGTGTTTACATTTATCAAGTATTCACCCTGAATTTATTATATATATATATATATATATAGTTAATCCAAACAAGAAAACACAAAAAAACACAACAACGCAAGGACGTGGAACAAATATAGTATTATTCGACGCTCAGGGAAGAAGGAGGGCTTAACGTTTCGAGCGGAGCTCTTCGTCGGAAACATAGGAGAAGGAAAGATCCAGAGAAGGGAAGACAGGAAAAAAAATCGCCAATGGTACACACGAGGTCACATTTTGAAAATATATATATATATATATGTTATGTTTTTATATATATATAGGCGCAGGAGTGGCTGTGTGGTAAGTAGCTTGCTAACCAACCACATGGTTCTGGGTTCAGTCCCACTGCGTGGCATCTTGGGCAAGTGTCTTCTGCTATAGCCCCGGGCCGACCAATGCCTTGTGAGTGGATTTGGTAGACGGAAACTGAAAGAAGCCTGTCGTATATATGTATATATATATATATGTGTATGTGTGTGTGTTTGTCCCCCTAGCATTGCTTGACAACCGATGCTGGTGTGTTTACGTCCCCGTCACTTAGCAGTTCGGCAAAAGAGACTGATAGAATAAGTACTGGGCTTACAAAGAATAAGTCCCGGGGTCGATTTGCTCGACTAAAGGCGGTGCTCCAGCATGGCCACAGTCAAATGACTGAAACAAGTAAAAGAGTATATATATATATATATACAAGGGGGCACTGAAAAGTTCTTGGCTTTAAGGGTGTCGCAAAAAGCCTTCTGAGTTATTTTACATGGCTTAAAAAATGTGAAGAGCCGCTGCAATAAGTGTGTGAATCTGAGAAGGGAATATGTTGAATAAATTCGTAATTAACAAATCCCCCTGTATTTGATTTTATCCAAAGCCAGTCCCTTCTTGTATATATGAATGTCTGTCAATGTCCATCTGTAAGAAGCATGATACCCAAGTGCATTTTTAAGAAAAATACCTTGTGGTATTTATTCCATTGCTCCCTTACTCTCTCTTTTACTCTCTTTTACTTGTTTCAGTCATTTGACTATGCCATGCTGGAGCACCACCTTTAGTCGAGCAAATCGACCCCAGGACTTATTCTTTGTAAGCGCAGTACTTATTCTATTGGTCTCTTTTTGCCGAACCGCTAAGTGACGGGGACGTAAACACACCAGCATCGGTTGTCAAGCAATGCTAGGAGGACAAACACAAACACACACACATACACATATATATATATACATATATATATATATATATATATACGACAGGCTTCTTTCAGTTTCCGTCTACCAAATCCACTCACAAGGCTTTGGTCGGCCCGAGGCTATAGTAGAAGACACTTGCCCAAGATGCCACGCAGTGGGACTGAACCCGGAACCATGTGGTTGGTTAGCAAGCTACTTACCACACAGCCACTCCTGAAATATAATGAGAAAATAAAGACAAAAACATTTTGCTCTCCACCAAAATAGAATTCTGCTGTTGCAAAGGTTAAAAAATTTAAGCTTTACTAAAAATTATTGAGATTAATGTTAAATTGTTTCTCATGTATAACTAAACAGAAAAGTACTTCTAAACCACAAGATTCTGGGTTCAGTCCCACTGTGTGGTACCTTGGGCAAGTGTCTTCCACCGTAGCCTCGGACCAACCAAAGCCTTGTGAGTGGACGTTAAAGGTGGAAACTGAAAGAAGCCTGGCACATATACGTATATATGTGTGTCTTTGTGTTTGTCCCCCATCACAGCTTAGTGACCAGTTCTGGTTTGTTTCCTGAGCAGTTCAACTAAGAGTAACCAATATAAGAACCAGATTTACAAAAACAAAGTACAGTGGTTGATTTATTTCTTTCAAGGCGGTGCCACAGCTTGGCCACACTCTAATAGCTAAAATAAATAAAAGATAAAAACATTGTCATCATTTCACATCCGTTTTCCATGCTGGCATGGATTGGATGGTTTGACAGGAGCTGGTTTGACAAGGCGGCGAGCTGGCAGAAACGTTAGCGCGCCGGGCAAAATGCTTAGCGGTATTTCATCTGTCATTACGTTGTGAGTTCAAATTCCGCCGAGGTCGACTTTGCTTTTCATCCTTTCGGGGTCGATAAATTAAGTACCAGTTACGCACTGGGGTCGATGTAATCGACTTAATACCTATGTCTGTCCTTGTTTGTCCCCTCTGTGTTTAGCCCCTTGTGGGTAATAAAGAAATAGGTTTGACAGGAGCTGACAAGCCAGGGAGTTGCACCAGGTGCCAATTGTCAGCTTTGCTATGGTTTCTATAACTACATAACCTTCCTAATGCCAACCACTTTACAGAGTGTATTGGATGCTTTTTATGTGACACCGTGTGCACACACACACACACACACACACACAGTGGCGAACTGGGTCTAAAAAATTGGTTGCCTGGAGACTAAGGGGGCCCACCGGCAACTACGATGCTATCATTTAATTTCTTTTTTTGTTAAAAGTATTCTTTTCAACTGTCTCCAAACACAGCCAGGCTGAAATAATTAATACATTCTTCCAGGAGTGAATAACAAATTCTCAAACTTGAGGGGATGGGCTCCTTAGATACTAACAGGGGGCACCCCATATATAGATTCTAAATGCGGCGAGCTGGCAGAAACGTTAGCACGCCGGACGAAATGCGTAGCCGTATTTCATCTGCCGCTGCGTTCTGAGTTCAAATTCCGCCGAGGTCGACTTTGCCTTTCATCCTTTCGGGGTCGATAAATTAAGTACCAGTTACGCACTGAGGTTGATATAATCGACTTAATCCGTTTGTCTGTCCTTGTTTGTCCTCTCTGTGTTAAGCCCCTTGTGGGTAATAAACAAATACATATATAGATTCTAATGTATATACACAAGGAAAATAGCTGGTTATAGAATCTCAAGAGATCAGAGTAGTAACCATAGTAACAAGTAAAGTCAATCGCCACCATCCAAGTTGCTGGGGCATGTACTCACGACTGAAGACGAGCCAAGCAGTTCGAAACCCAGTTGGTCTCGTGATCCTGTTGTCTGTCGGAGAATGGTAGGGGTTCGATCCCCCTGCTAGCAATATATATTGTATATAAAGGGTGTAGCGTCGCGTCGATAGCCAGCTGGTGGAAGATCTGCCTGGGGTTAAACTAGTGCTAACATGGAACAGCCACTTTGACGAGGCGATTGACTTTAGTTTTATATATATATAGGCGCAGGAGTGGCTGTGTGGTAAGTAGCTTGCTAATCAACCACATGGTTCTGGGTTCAGTCCCACTGCGTGGCATCTTGGGCAAGTGTCTTCTACTATAGCCTCGGGCCGACCAATGCCATGTGAGTAGATTTGGTAGACGGAAACTGAAAGAAGCCTGTCATATATATGTATATATATATGTGTATGTGTGTGTATATGTTTGTGTCTGTGTTTGTCCCCCTAGCATTGCTTGACAACCGATGCTGTTGTGTTTACGTCCCCGTCACTTAGCGGTTCGGCAAAAGAGACTGATAGAATAAGTACTGGGCTTACAAAGAATAAGTCCCGGGGTCGATTTGCTCGACTAAAGGCTGTGCTCCAGCATGGCCGCAGTCAAATGACTGAAACAAGTAAAAGAGTAAAGAGTATATATATATATATATATAATAATAATAATAATAATAATAATAATTGTGTACAGTGCTCAGGTGCACTACAACTCATCTAAAGTGTATATATAATCAGGTGTAGTTTCGGCGGATTTCGGAAAGCATGAGGGCCTTAAAGGATGCAGTGTCATGGCAGTCAACAACTGACGCAGGCAGTTTGTTCCATGCTTCAGCAACTCTGAGCGTGAAGAAATGTTTCCGAAAGTCATGGGAGCTGTGTTGTTTTCTGACTTTGTAGGCATGTCCACGTGTGTTGGACACATGGAGATCAAAAAGGTGTTCAGTGTTGTTGTTGGTGAGGTGGTTGATAACTTTGTGGGTGTTTACCAAGTCCGTCGCCAGACGCCGGAGCTTCCGTGAATCCATGCCCAGGGAAACAAGGCGCTCAGAATATGGTAGGTGTCTGATGGAGGGTATGCGTTTGGTTGCACGTCTCTATCGCTTTCCAGACATCTGTACACTACTGCATGTGCTTTATATGCACTGTCTGACAAGTTGTGGTGCACCTGAGCACTGTATACAATAATTTCATTATATTATATATATAATATATATATATATATATACGGTGGTTGTCTACTCCTTATGCAGGGTCTGACTACCTTTCGTACTTACACCTTAAATCCATCATGGCGTCTGATGCGGCTTTTTAAACCAGACGATGTAATGAAAAGACACCCACATAGATTGCATATCTGATATGGACCACCAAGAGTTCCAGTTAAGTTCCGATCTTTGTGGATCTTAAAATGTCTTTTGAGGTCTCTGTTAGATTTGCCCACCTTCTGGCATTCATGGCATTAAAAGGTGTGCCACGGGTAAATAGGGGAGAGTAGTTTGTGGCGGTTCGTTTTTCATGGGTCCCTTTATACTTTTTTTATTATTTTTTTTTTTACATATAACTAGTTTAAGAATGATACAAGAATAGGGGCTTAATTAGTTTACAGCTGATAACAATTCCTGTTTGTCTTTCCACTCTGAAGCAAGTGGTTTCTTTTGTTCTGACAACTGTCTGAACGAACTCACACGGTTAAAAAAGCAAATGAGAAAAAGTGTACTCTTCAGATAAAGTAGAATTTATTTATTAATGGGAAGCCGATGATTCGCACGTGTGATTTATCCTATTTTGTGTGATTCTTCTGGTCAATAGTTCCAAGACGTGACAAAAAAATTGAACTTTTACCAAGAAAAATAAATAAATAAATGCAAGGGAAGTAACTCTGTGATGAGTTTTTCTGTTTCTCTACGTTCTGTAACCGGCTTTTTGAATTAAAAGAAAAAAAACCCTTTAATATGCTTGTTGCTCAATATTTTCCTCTGTTAAATCAGATATTTCCTAAGGTTATAGAGTAAACTCTAAATATAGTTATATGCTGCAAATAAACTAAAACACAGGCTGGAAAGTAGACCATTCTCCAATCCAAGTTGGACGTAGAGGATTCATATAATCTTCAAAGAACAGGGTTACTTTTGTTTTTGATTACTCCAAGCGACTGATTTATTTTGTTCTCGCAAAGGATCAATAACCCAAATTATTTTGAGATTAGCTTGTTTCCACACTATGGGGTCATCAGTTCAATCCCATAGCATGGAACTGTGGGTCATCATCATTCATCATTGTTCGACCGTGGTCGAGACAATGGAATTTACCATGCTACGCCAGACTTCACGGTCCATCATGGCATTGCGGAGGTCCTGTTGCTGGATGCCTGTATCCCTGGAGATTACATCAGAGTAAGTGGGTAAGTGTCCTCTACTAAAGCCCCAGGACGACCAGCGGGCGAAACTTTTTTTCCCACGAGAGTTTCGGACTCCAGTAATGAACTCATTTGCATACAGCTAATCAGAGCTCACCTTGATAATCCGAAAACTGTGTACGGCTACAGTACAGCCAGGTAGGCATAGAATGGTGTATCTCACTCTGTGGATACAGCATAGTAAGTCTCACAAAAGCACCACATTCCCCCCACCTTCACCATCCTCGTAGAATTTAAATTAGCAATGTACAAAATTAGGAAACTACATTCGTTAACATTTTCTCGTAAATTACGCAAATTGGCAACACTGGCGACGGACTTGGTAAACACCCACAAAGTTACCAACCACCTCACCAACAACAACACTGAACACCTTTTTTATCTCCATGTGTCTAACACACGTGGACATGCCTACAAAGTCAGAAAACAACACAGCTCCCATGACTTTCGGAAACATTTTTTCACGCTCAGAGTTACTGAAGCATGGAATAAACTGCCTGCGTCAGTTGTTGACTGCCATGACACTGCATCCTTTAAGGCCCTCATGCTTTCTGAAATCCGCCGAAACTACACCTGATTATATATGCACTTTAGATGAGTTGTAGTGCACCTGAGCACTGTACACAATGTTTATTATTATTATTATTATTATTATTATTATTATTATTTATTATTATTATTATTATTATTATTATTATTATTATTATTATTATAAATAAATAAATAAACCAAAACATTCCCCAAAGAAAGTGATGACGCAGGCTGGAATGCAGACCATTCTCCAATCAAATTTGGACGTAGAGGATTAAAACAGGGTTACTTCTGTTTTTGATTACTCCAAGCAACTGTAGGCAGGCATAGAATGGTGTATGTCACTCTGTGAATACAGCATAGTAAGTCTCACAAAAGCACCACATTCCCCCCACCTCTACCATCCTCGTAGAATTTTAATTAGCAATGTACAAAATTAGGAAACTACATTCGTTAACATTTTCTAGTAAATTATGCAAATTGGCAACATTTATGGCTTCATCTGTGAGCAGCTCTCCATTCCCTTTTTTGCACTAAATTCCACATTTGTCTCCCCTGTTAACCCGTTTAGAACAGACTTTGCTACGACGCACTTTTCCCTCTGAACTCAACCAGGGTATTTTCGTGACAAGGTGGACACTAGTTTTAGAGTTGAGATCTTATTGGCTGTATGAGTTCATAACTGAGGTCCGGAATTTATTTCACAGGCCAGCCGAAACCTTGTTGCTGGATTTCGTACATGGAAACAGTCTGGAAGCCCTGTGTTTGCATGTATGTGTGTATATATATATATGTGTGTGTGTGTGTGTGTGCGCGCACGTGCACACCTTTGTACTGGAATTTGCATCACCGTTCTGGAACCCCTATCTTGCCCAGGATATAAGGTTGTCCCAAAAGTTCGTAGAACGTCTTGGAAAATAATGGTCTTTATTTTGAGGAATAATTTTTGTTGTTTTTGCTAGTACTTGGCGAGTAAAAATTCAATTTTCGCAAGTGTTTACGAACTTTTGGGACAACCTAATATTAATCGTCTGGAAGCCGTTCAGTGATGTGCAACCGAGAGAATACCCTCCATCAGGCATTTGCCATATTCTGAGCGCCTTACTTTCCTTGGCATGGACACATTGAAACTCCAACGTCTGGCAGCTGACTTCGCAGACACCCATAAAATTATCAACCATCTTACAAACAATAACTCTGAGCACCTTTTCAAACTCCACTTGTCTAACATCCGTGGACATGTTTACAAAGTCAGAAAACAGCACAGCTCCCATGACTTCAGGAAACATTTTTTCACGCTGAGAGTTGCTGAAGCATGGAACAAACTGCTGGCATCAGTTGTTAGTTGTCGGAGCACTGCATCCTTCAAGACTTCCATACTTCCTGAGATTCGCCAACACTACCCCTAATTTTCTCCCCTCCATACACGCGCATGTATCTGACTCATACACTGTCCACTCTCCAGACATTTGTACATCACTGCATGTACTTTATACGTACTTTCTGACAAGTTGTGGTGCACCTGAGCACTGTATACGATAATTTCATTATTATTATTATTATTATTATAGTCAATGTTCCTGTAACTTAATGGCTCAAAAATATGAGACTGATAGAATATGTACCAGGCTGAAAAGAAAAACGAACAAGTACTGGAATCTATTTGCTGGATTAAAACCCTCCAAAGTGGTGCCCCAGCATGGCCACAGTCCAAGCGAATGATAAATTATGTGAATGCTATCATCTTTACACAAACACTCTTAGTATATGCCATCCCACATATATATATATATATATATACATATACAATCATATATATATATATATATATATATATATACACACACATACACATATAGCTCTGCATCACTTTCTGATATCCTGTTTCTTATTTTGATTTTCAACATACATATATGTACACACACACACATATATATATATTTGTGTGTGTGTGTGTATACGTTTGTGTGTCTGTCTTTGTCCCCCCAACATCACTTGACAACCGATGCTGGTGTGTTTACGTCCCCGTAACTTAGTGGTTCGGCAAAAGAGACTGATAGAATAAGTGCTAGGCTTGCAAAGAATATGTCCTGGGGTCGATTTGCTCGACTAAAGGCGGTGCTCCAGCATGGCTGCAGTCAAATAACTGAAACAAGTAAAAGAGCAAAAGTGCATATATATATATATATACACATACACACACACACACACACATATATATA
>NC_043020.1:9158565-9238565 GCF_006345805.1 Octopus sinensis
AAAACCCTTCAATGCAATGCCCCAGCATGGCCCCAGTCTAATGACGGAAACAAGTAAAAGATAAAAAATATTAAGACACCTGTTGTTGTTTAACCCCAGGCCAACCCTGATTGAGTAGGCATATGATCAAAGGAATTTAAGCTTTGATCATCTTGTCCTTTATTTATTTAATCAGGCCAAAGACTACATTTGATCACATCATCAAACATGTCCTTCATTTTTTCAAGTTGACAGGTGTAATTTGAAGGAGATTTGACTGCTATTTCTAACAACTCAAGTATCCAAGAGCTGTTATTCTTAATTTGCATTTAAATCAATTCTCTGCTACCTTTTTGCAAATTTTCAAACTGAAATGGTTTTACACTTATTTTACACCTATGCATACCTTTCCTTCCTGGGACACAGAACCCTACTTGTGAAGACCTGTTGAGGCAAGTGAAAATCAGAAAATCAGAAAATCAAAAATCAAAAATCAAAATCGATCAACTTGAATAGAAATTGTAGCTGTGATACCAGTGCTGGTGGCACATAAGAGAACCATCCGAACGTGGCCATTGCCAGTGCCGCCCTGACTGGCTTCCGTGCCGGTGGCACGTAAAAAGCACCATCCGATCGTGGCCGTTTGCCAGCCTTGCCTAGCCTCCATGCCGGTGGCACGTAAAAAGCACCATCCGATCGTGGACGTTTGCCAGCCTTGCCTAGCCTCCATGCCGGTGGCACGTAAAAAGCACCATCCGATCGTGGACGTTTGCCAGCCTTGCCTAGCCTCCATGCCGGTGGCACGTAAAAAGCACCATCCGATCGTGGCCGTTTGCCAGCCTTGCCTAGCCTCCGTGCCGGTGGCACGTAAAAAGCACCCACTACACTCACGGAGTGGTTGGCGTTAGGAAGGGCATCCAGCCGTAGAAACACTGCCAGATCAGACTGGCCTGGTGCAGCCTTCTGGCTTCCCAGACCCCAGTTGCACCGTCCAACCCATGCTAGCATGGAAAGCGGACGCTAAACAATGATGATGATGATGATGGGTTTGTTTTCTGAGATTAGGAAACATTATAAAAGACAGAAAATTGCATTTATGCAACTTAGTGCAATTAGTGCAATTAATATAATTAGTATAATTGATATAATTAGTAATAATTAGAACTACTAAAGAAATTCAAAGAAAATTTCTGACTCAAATTGCAACAAAAATGCTTGTATTTTAATTCGCAGAGAGTAATTAAAAGAAATTGAGATATTTAATGACAGTTGTAATTAATAATAATTAAAAAATTATACATGTAACTGTAGCTGCAATTAAAGATATTATATTTTGCTGCAGTTTTTAATTCAATATCTTTTATACATAGTGTGGCTGTCTGTTAAGACGTTTGCTTCACAGCCTCGTGGTTCTGGGTTCAGTCCCACTGTATGGCACCTTGGGTAAGTGTCTTCTGCTACAGCCTCCAGCTAACCAAAGATTTGTGAGTGGATTTGGTTGATGGAAACTGAAAGAAGTTCGTCATAAGGCGGCGAGCTGGCAGAATCGTTAGCACGCCAGGCGAAAATGCGTAGCCGTATTTCGTCTGCCGTTACGTTCTGAGTTCAAATTCCGCCAAGGTCGACTTTGCCTTTCATCCTTTCGGGGTCGATAAATTAAGTACCAGTTATGCACTGGGGTCGATGTAATCGACTTAATCCGTTTGTCTGTCCTTGTTTGTCCCCTCTGTATTTAGCCCCTTGTGGGCAATAAAGAAATAAGAAGCTTGTCATATGTGAGTCTCTGTGTCTATGTTAGTCTTACACCAATGCTTGACAACCAGTGTTGGTATGTTTATATCCCAGTAACTTAGCAGCTCAGCAGAGAGACTAATCCAATAAATACCAGGCTTAAAAAGGGAAAAATAAGTCCTGGGGTCAGTTCATTTGACTAGAAATAATTGTAGATGGTGCCCCAGCATGGCCACAGATACAAGAGAAAATGTAATTTCAGCTGTAATTAAAAGAGGTTTTGACATGCAGCAACTGATGTAATTAAAAATATTAAATGTATGCGCAGGAGTGGCTGTGTGGTAAGTAGCTTGCTTACCAACCACATGGTTCTGGGTTCAGTCCCACTGCGTGGCATCTTCGGCAAGTGTCTTCTGCTATAGCCCCGGGCCGACCAATGCCTTGTGAGTGGATTTGGTAGACGGAAACTGAAAGAAGCCTGTCGTATATATATATATATATATATATATATGTGTGTGTGTGTGTTGTGTGTGTGTCTGTGTTTGTCCCCCCCACCATCGCTTGACAACCGATGCTGGTGTGTTTACGTCCCTGTCACCCAGCGGTTCGGCAAAAAGAGATCGATAGAATAAGTACTGGGCTTACAAAGAATAAGTCCCGGGGTCGATTTGCTCGACTAAAGGCGGTGCTCCAGCATGGCCGCAGTCAAATGACTGAAACAAGTAAAAGAATAGAACAATAGTTATATTTACAAAATCATATATTCTGATCTAATTAAAAATTTATGCTTGTAATCATTGATTACAGTTTATGTACGAGGGGACAACCCCCCAAAAACTGGAAGTTTGCAATATTATTTTAGTTTTACATTTTTTTTTTTTTCACATGTTTCAGTCATTTTGACTGCGGCCATGCTGGAGCACCGCCTTTAATCGAGCAACTCGAACCCGGGACTTATTCTTTGTAAGCCCAGTACTTATTCTATCGGTCTCTTTTGCCGAACCGCTAAGTGACGGGGACGTAAACACACCAGCATCAGTTGTCAAGCAATGCTAGGGGGACAAACACATACATATATATACGACGGGCTTCTTTCAGTTTCCGTCTACCAAATCCACTCACAAGGCATTGGTCGGCCCGAGGCTATAGTAGAAGACACTTGCCCAAGATGCCTCGCAGTGGGACTGAACCCGGAACCATGTGGTTGGTAAGCAAGCTACTTACCACACAGCCACTCCTGCGCCTATGTTTACACTTTTATCACTTTCACAGTATTCTCCATTTGAAGCAATGCCTTGGCCCAGGAGTGTATTCCACTGTTCAAAGCAGTCCTGGAACTCTTGTGAAGTGATGCTCTTTAACGCCTCCATCATTTTCTCTCTTTGCCTCCTCCACATCATTTTTCCTTTAAGGACTTTTCATTTGGAGGAACAGAAAAGACTCACAGGGAGCAAGATTGGGTGTATAGGGAGAGTGGGCAAGTGGGGGTCATTCCGTTTTTAATCAAAAACTGTCTCACACTTGAGGCAGTGTGCAAAGCGGCGAGCTGGCAGAAACGTTAGCACGCCGGGCGAAATGCTTAGCGGTATTTCGTCTGCCGTTACGTTGTGAGTTCAAATTCCGCCGAGGTCGACTTTGCCTTTCATCCTTTCAGGGTCGATAAATTAAGTACCAGTTACGAACTGGGGTCGATGTAATCCACTTAATACCTATGTCTATCCTTGTTTGTCCCATCTGTGTTTAGCCCCTTGTGGGTAGTAAAGAAACAGGTATTTTGTCTGCCATTACGTTCTGAGTTCAAATTCTGCCGAGGTCGACTTTGCCTTTCATCCTTTCAGGGTCGATAAATTAAGTACCAGTGACGCACTGGGGTCGATGTAATCGACTTAATACCTATGTCTATCCTTGTTTGTCCCATCTGTGTTCAGCCCCTTGTGGGTAGTAAAGAAACAGGTATTTTGTCTGCCGTTACGTTCTGAGTTCAAATTCCGCCGAGGTCGACTTTGCCTTTCATCCTTTCGGGGTCGATAAATTAAGTACCAGTTACGAACTGGGGTCGATGTAATCGACTTAATACCTATGTCTATCCTTGTTTGTCCCGTCTGTGTTTAGCCCCTTGTGGGTAGTAAAGAAATAGGTGCCTTGTTGTGATGAAACCACCACTCCCCACTTTGCCATGGGTCAGGGCATTTTCATCTCACCATGTCTCGCAAACTGTCAAGTAAAACATCTGGTTAGCAGATTGACCAGGAGGAACAAATACTGGGTGCAGAATTCCTTTTGCATTGATGAAAGAAATCAGCATCATCTTGTCATTGGAATTTCCTTGATGTCCTTTTCCGGGACATGCTGATAATATTGAAGGCTTCCATTGACTTGATTGCTGCCTCGTTTCCAGGTCGTAGCCATAGCACCAGCTTTTTTTTTTCTCCAGTGATGACCTTTGAAAATAGGTTCTCTCCCTCTCTCTCTATCTATCTATCCCTTTCTCTCTCTCTCTTTATCTATCTATCCCTTTCTCTCTCTCCCTCTCTATCTGTGTCTCTCTCTCCATCTGTCTGTCTATCTCTTTCTGTTTGTCTGTCTGTTTGTCTGTCTCTCTCCATCCGTTCGTCTGTCTGTCTGCCTCTCTCTTTCTGATTGTCTGTCTCTCTATCAATCTACCTATCTCTCTCTATCTATCTATCCCTTTCTCTCTCTATCTGTCTGTCTCTCTCTCTCCATTTGTCTGTCTATCTATCTGTCTCTCTCTTTCTGTCTGTTTGTCTCTCTCCGTCCGTCTGTCTCTGTCCGTCTGTCTCTCTCCATCCGTCCGTCTGCCTCTCTCTTTCTGATTGTCTGTCTCTCTATCAACCTACCCATCTCTCTTTCTCTCTCTGTCTCTCTATCTATTTTTTGTTGCAGTGTTGGAGAGCTCCAGGATAAATTATATAGTTTCCGGTCGGAAGGTGGCCGAGTGTGAACAGCCGTACATTGTCCATTTGCTGATAACAAAGACAAGCAATGAGAACTTCAGGTGTGCTGGGACGATCGTGGATAACAGCCACATAATCACAGCTGCCCATTGTATGTGAGTAATGAATTTTGTTAATCTCTACAAACAACTCTGGTTTCAGGTAAAAAGCACCTGCGCTCGGTGCCGCTTAAAAGAACCTGAACTGGTGACATGCAAAATGCATCTGTGCTGGTTCTGTACATAAGCACCCATGCCTGGTGCCACATATAAAGCACTGGCGCTGGTGCCACGTACAAATGGACCCGGTCCACTCTGTAAAGTGGTTGGGATTTCGGAAGGGCATCCAGCCGTAGAACCATGCCAAACACAAATGATTGGAGTCTGGTGTAAGTGAAAATGAGTAGTACCTGTAATTCAATGGGCCATCCTTGTATCACATTCTCAGTCATGCTGAAGAATCTTCCTGGGAACTAGTTTAACCCTTTAGTGTTCGCATTATTTTACCAAAATTAATGCTTTTTATCCACCTTGTTTTGAATTCATCATGCATTACCTTGTAACTTTGAGAGTCTGATGAGGTAATTGTTAATTTTTAAAATGATATTGTAGGGTTGGTGTGACAGACCAGATCTTGCCAGTTTGAACATAAAACAGGTAGAATACTTTTGGCCGGATATGGCCGGTTTAAATGCTAAAGGGTTAATGGCAGGTATGTCTGTGGAGTACTCAGCCACTTGCATGTTAATTTCACAAGCAGGCTGTTCCGTTGATTGGATCAATTGGAACCTTCAATGTTGTAACCGACAGAGTGGCAGTTGGCCAGCTCCAGTTCAACCATGCAACCTTTGCCAGCATGGAAGACGGATGAAGATGATGATATAATAATAATAATAATAATAATAATAATAATAATAATAATTGTGTACAGTGCTCAGGTGCACTACAACTCATCTAAAGTGTATATATAATCAGGTGTAGTTTCGGCGGATTTCGGAAAGCATGAGGGCCTTAAAGGATGCAGTGTCGTGGCAGTCAACAACTGACGCAGGCAGTTTGTTCCATGCTTCAGCAACTCTGAGCGTGAAAAAATGTTTCCGAAAGTCATGGGAGCTGTGTTGTTTTCTGACTTTGTAGGCATGTCCACGTGTGTTAGACACATGGAGATCAAAAAGGTGTTCAGTGTTGTTGTTGGTGAAGTGATTGATAACTTTGTGGGTGTTTACCAAGTCCATCGCCAGACGCCGGAGCTTCAGTGAATCCATGCCCAGGGATGATGGTGATGATTATACATTTGTGCTCCATTTCAGCTCCAGTGATGTGAAATATGTCTACGTTCTGTATGGTTCAGTTTCAAAATCAAAGTTTACGTCTCTGGTCAAAGTTTCCAACTACACTGTACACACGATGTTCCAGAAGATGGACGACAACATCTGTGAGTATTTAATTTGGGATATTTCTCACTGGTTCCTTGGTTCTTTGGGTGGAGGTGGGGGGTAAGGAAAGAGTGAGAGTGTGTGAGTGAAAGAGAGAGAGAGAGGGGGGCAGAGAAAGGAGGAGGGTCTGAGAGAGAGACACATAGATATAAAGAGGTTGATATATATATATATATGTATATATATAGAGAGAGAGAGAGAGAGAAAAAGAAAAGTGAAGTGTGTGGTAAGTAGCTTGCCTACCAACCACATGGTTCTGGGTTCAGTCCCACTGCGTGGCATCTTGGGCAAGTGTCTTCTGCTATAGCCTGGGGCCGACCAATGCCTTGTGAGTGGCTTTGGTAGATGGAAACTGAAAGAAGCCTGTCGTATATATGTATATATATGTATGTGTGTGTGTGTATATGTTTGTGTGTCTGTGTTTGTTCCCCTAGCATTGCTTGACAACCGATGTTGGTGTGTTTACGTCCCCCCGTCACTTAGCGGTTCGGCAAAAGAGACCGATAGAATAAGTACTGGGCTTACAAAGAATAAGTCCCGGGGTCGATTTGCTCGACTAAAGGCGATGCCCCAGCATGGCCGCAGTCAAATGACTGAAACAAGTAAAAGAGTAAAAGAGTATAGATAGATAAAGGTAGACAGACAGACAGATAGAGACACAGATAGATACAGCAAAACTTAACAGGTGTTTGGCGCCAATTAGAACACCATTAAAAGATCAATATTTAACAAAAACTGTTTTAGTTCACAAATAATGGTATTCACTCCTTTAGAATAGAACGGCTGCCAGAAAAATATATTTAGAAATTAAGAAATGAAAAAAGAAAGTAAAAAAAATAATCCCCTGTGTGGTAAGTAGCTTGCTAACCAACCACATGGTTCCGGGTTCAGTCCCACTGCGTGGCATCTTGGGCAAGTGTCTTCTGCTATAGCCCCGGGCCGACCAATGCCTTGTGAGTGGATTTGGTAGACGGAAACTGAAAGAAGCCTGTCGTATATATGTATATATATATATATATATATATATATATATATTATATATATATATATATATGTGTGTGTGTGTCTGTGTTTGTCCCCCTAGCATTGCTTGACAACCGATGCTGGTGTGTTTACGTCCCCGTCACTTAGCGGTTTGGCAAAAGAGACTGATAGAATAAGTACTGGGCTTACAAAGAATAAGTCCCGGGGTCGATTTGCTCGACTAAAGGCGGTGCTCCAGCATGGCCGCAGTCAAATGACTGAAACAAGTAAAAGAGTAAAGATAGATAGAAAAGAACACTAGGGAAAATATATATGTATAGATAGGTAGGTAGACAGACAGCCAGATATAGATAGAGTGAGAGAGAGAAAGATTGATACATATCTATAAAATGCTTGGTGAGAGAGAGAGATATATACATACCTACCATACCTGTATGTATACAAATATCTATTGTACTTTGTTTTTTTATATTTGTATCTATAGAGTTCTCTCAATTTGAGTGTGTGTGTGTGTGTCTATAAATCTATCCATATGCTTACCTATTTCTCTCTGCTTTTATGTACATAATCTTATATGTATGTATATCTACCCTCACTCTCTCTCTCCCAACACAGACTTATATTTCATGCATATGTATATCTGCCTATCAATCTATGTATGTTTATATATATATACATATATAAATAAATGAAAGAATGGAGTTGAACGACGATTTAACAAAATTCCTTTATTCTCGACATATGTTTTGAAGGCTGCATATTCCTAATTTCGAAGGAATAAGGGGTGCATTATGCCGCCTTCTCATCAGGACATAAGTTCCTTGTTTTTCCTGATGAGAAAGCGGCATAATGCACCCTTATTCCTTCGAAATTAGGAATATGCAGCCTTCGAAACATATGTCGAAAATAAAGGAATTTTGTTAAATCGTTGTTCAACTCCATTCTTTCATTTATTTGTATTAAAAAAACACACAAATTTCCACACGAAAGCACGTGATCTCTGCCCTTGGCATGTAGCTTCAATCGTGTTTTTCTGACGTGAATTTGCTACCCAGGTATCGGTTAACCGAATTATCCATACTAAGATAATTCATTCAACTACTTATATATATATGTATATATATGATGTATTATTTTACTGTTGTCTTTATTTCAGTGAACGACATTGGCCTCCTGACCCTCAGCACACCCCTGCAGTTCAATAAATGCCTACAACCTCTCCAGTTAGCCACAGCTTGTGAGAAATATCAAGGAGACTGTCTCATCTCAGGATGGGGGAAAACAAGCAGTAAGACCTTTACACCAGCCACACACACTCTCTCTCTTCATTTTTAATTAAACTTTCTGTCACCGTTTCTCATCCTTTATCTCTAAGATGTGCACACACACACACACATATATATGCATACTCATATCTTTACTTACTTATATCCTCTCACACACACACAGACATATACACATACATACTCATTTACACACACATATATAGGCGAACTGGCAGGCCTTTCATCCTTTCGGGGTCGATAAATTAAGTACCAGTTACGCACTGGGGTCGATGTAATCGACTTAATACCTATGTCTGTCCTTGTTTGTCCCCTCTATGTTTAGCCTCTTGTGGGCAATAAAGAAATAAGAAATGTTAGCAGGCCGGGCGAAATGTGTAGCCGTATTTCGTCTGTCGTTACGTTGTGAGTTCAAATTCCGCCGAGGTTGACTTTGCCTTTCATCCTTTCGGGGTCGATAAATAAAGTACCAGTTACGCACTGGAGTCGATGTAATTGACTTAATCCCTTTGTCTGTCCTTGTTTGTCCCCTCTATGTTTAACCCCTTGTGGGCAATAAAGAAATATATATACACTCACAAACATGTGTATATACACACATGTATACAAATACAGGCACATTTGCGATTTTTTCCTGTGAATAAGATTGGTATGATGTCTGTCTGTCTATCTATCTATCTATTGTGGAGGTGCAATGGCCCAGTGGTTAGGGCAGCGGACTCGTGGTTTCAATTCCCAGACCGGGCATTGTGTGTGTTTATTGAGCGAAAACACTTAAGGCTTGGCCACCTGCACGTTAATTTCACAAGAAGACTGTTCTGGTGATCGAATCAACTGGAAGCTTCTTTGTTGTAACTGACGGAGTGCCACGTATGTATATATGTATGTCTGTGTGTGTATATATATATATATATATACGTAGGAGTGGCTGTGTGGTAAGTAGCTTGCTTACAAACCACATGGTTCTGGGTTCAGTCCCTCTGCGTGGCACCTTGGGTAAGTGTCTTCTACTATAGCCTCAGGCTGACCAAAGCCTTGTGAATGGATTTGGTAGAAGGAAACTGAAAGAAGCCCGTCAGAATATGTCCTGGGGTCGATTTGCTTGGCTAAAGGCGGTGCTTCAGCATGGCCACAGTCAAATGACTGAAACAAGTAAAAGAGTATACATATATATATACACACACACACAAATGCAAAACCAGTTGGAAGAAAATAGTACTCAAATACCGAAGGCCTACGTATATATATATATACACACATACATAAAAAACTGTTACTCAGAGTTTCATGCATGTGTATATATACTCTTTTACTTGTTTCAGTCATTTGACTGCGGCCATGCTGGAGCACCGCCTTTAGTCGAGCAAATCGACCCCGGGACTTATTCTTTGTAAGCCCACTACTTATTCTATCGGTCTCTTTTTGCCGAACCGCTAAGTGATGGGGACGTAAACACACCAGCATCGGTTGTCAAGCAATGCTAGGGGGACAAACACAGACACACAAACATATATATACGACAGGCTTCTTTCAGTTTCCGTCTACCAAATCCACTCACAAGGCATTGGTCGGCCTGGGGCTATAGCAGAAGACACTTATCCAAGATGCCACGCAGTGGGACTGAACCCGGAACCATGTGGTTGGTTAGCAAGCTACTTACCACACAGCCACTCCTACGCCTATATATATATTTAGAAGCATACATATCTAAATGCATTTCTTGAGTGTCAACCTAATACAACTTGTTTGTTGTTCCCTTACTTGTCTCCGTCTTTGGGTTTTTTGCACAATTTTGAACCATATATATACATATGCCAGGCACCTGCGTGACTGGTGGCTTGTGAAAAGCACCCACTACACTCTCGGAGTGGTTGGTTGTTAGGAAGGGTATCCAGTTGTAGAAACATTGCCAGATTAGATTGGAGCCTGGCACAGCTTTCAGTCAAACTATCCAACCCATGCCAGCATGGAAAATGGATATTAATGATGATGAGATATATATATATAGATAGATCGCTAGCCACTAAGCCATTTTTATTTTCTCTCCCTGTTTATTTCTGTTGAAGAGCATAGGCTCGAAACGTAAAAGACTTTCTCACTTCCTGAGTGTTAAACCAATACGTCTGTTTGTTGTTTACACACCCATCTTTGTCTTTTGTTTTTTTGTAAATCCTCAGTATATATATATATATATATTGTTTAAACCTCGCCAATATAAATATTTAAACCACCTGATGAATGACTGCGACTCAAAAATTTGAAGAAGTTAGCAGGCATGAAACGATCATAGTGTGATATTAATTATATTTTTTAATAATTTTGTTATATATTTAATAATATATATAAATAATCTTATGTATTGGCTTAAGTTTTTCATTGTTTGATTTGCCTAATAGTGGTTTTGTCTCTAATTTATATCATCATCATCATCATCGTCGTTTAACGTCCGTTCTCCATGCTAGCATGGGTTGGACGGTTCGACCGGGGTTCTGGGAAGCCAGAAGGCTGCACCAGGCTCCAGTCTAATTTGGCAATGTTTCTACAGCTGGATGCCCTTCTAACGCCAACCACTCCGTGAGTGTAGTGGGTGCTTTTTACGTGCCACCTGCACAGGTGCCAGGCGGGGCTGGCAACGGCCACGGTCAGATTGGTGTATTTTATGTGCCACCGGCACGGAAGCCAGTCGAGGCGGTGCTGGCATCGGCCACGAGTCGGATAGTGCTTTTTACGTACCACCAGACCAGGGATCCTGGCTGGTTCAATTCGATTTCGATTTCGCTTGCCCCAACATGTCTTCACAAGCAAAGGGGGTTGGCAAGGGTGCCTGTCGTACGGTCGCATTGGAGTATTTTACGTGCCACGGCCACGAGTCGGATAGTGCTTTTTACGTACCACCAGACCAGGGATCCTGGCTGGTTCATTCGATTCGATTTCGATTTCGCTTGCCCCAGCATGTCTTCACAAGCAAGGGGGTTGGCATGGGTGCCTGTCGTACGGTCGCATTGGAGTATTTTACGTGCCACGGCCCCGAGTCGGATAGTGCTTTTTACGTACCACCAGGCCAGGGATCCTGGCTGGTTCAATTCGGTTTCGATTTCGCTTGCCCCAACATGTCTTCGCAAGCATGGGGGGTTGGATGGGTGTCTGTCGTCGGATGAGGTTCTATATCGACTTCGCTTGCCTCAACCGGTCTTTGTGTCCAAGGAGGAAAGGCATTCATAAGTGGGCTGGGCTCACTTGTCCTGCCTGGTCTTCTCACGTACAGAATATTTCCAAAGGTCTCGGTCTCTGGTCATTTCCTCAGTGAGGCCTAAAGTTCGAAGGTCGTGCTTCACCACCTCGTCCCAGGTTTTCCTGGGTCTACCTCTTCCACGGGTTCCCTCAACTGCTAGGGATTGGCACTTTCTCACACACCTATCTTCATCCATTCTCGCCACATGACCATACCAGCGCAATCGTCTCTCTTGCAACACCACAACTGATGCTTCTTAGGTACAGCATTTCTCTCAAGGTGCTAACGCTCTGTCGAGTATGTACACTGACATTACACATCCATCGGAGCATACTGGCTTCATTCCTCACGAGCTTACGCATGTCCTCAGCAGTCACAGCCCACGTTTCGCTGCCATGTAGCATGGCTGTTCGTACACACGCATCATACAGTCTGCCTTTTACTCTGAGCGAGAGGCCTTTAGTCACCAGCAGAGGTAAGAGCTCCCTAAATTGCCCAGGCTATTCTTATTCTAGCAGTTACACTTTCAGCGCACCCACCCCCACTACTGACTTGGTCACCTAGATAACGGAAGCTATCAACTACTTCTAGTTTTTCCCCCTGGAAAGTGACGGAAGTTGTTTTCTGCAGATTTTCGGAGGTTAATGCTCCCGAGCATCTGCCACATACAAAAACTATCTTCCCAGTTAGCCTACCTTTGACATTGCTGCACCTCTTATGTGTCCATAGCTTACACTGGGTACATCTTATAGAGTTTCTACCTACACCTTTTCTACAGATCGAGCAGGGCCATCTTCCTGAAGATATTTGTGGATTGTCTACCTTTCTACTTATTAGTACTTTGGTTTTAGCTAGGTTGACTCTAAGGCCCCTTGATTCTAAACCCTCCTTCCACACCTGGAACTTCTCCTCCAGTTCTGATAGTGACTCAGCATAAGAGCAAGGTCGTCAGCGTAGAGGAGCTCCCAGGGACAGCCTGTCTTGAATTCCTCCGTAATTGCCTGGAGTACTATGATAAATAGGAGGGGGCTGAGTACTGAACCCTGGTGGACCCCAACCTCTACTTTGAATTCTTCTGTGTACATGTTGCCAACCCTAACCTTACTTACGGCATCTCTGTACATGGCTTGCACAGTCCTCACCAGCCATTCATCTATCCCTAGTTTCCTCATTGACCACCAGATAAGGGATCGGGGGACCCTATCAAAAGCTTTCTCCATGTCAACGAAAGCCAGGTACAGGGGCTTATCTTTGGCTAGGTATTGCTCCTGCAGCTGCCTTACCAGGAATATAGCATCAGTGGTACTTTTTCCTGGCACGAACCCAAACTGCATCTCATCTAAACTAACTCTCTCTCTGATTAGTTGGGCTATGACCCTCTCGTAACCTTCATTACTTGATCCAACAGCTTGATACCTCTGTAATTATTTGTATCTAGGGCATCACCTTTACCTTTGTAGCAGTTGACTAGTATGCTGCTGCACCAGTCATTGGGTATGACTCCTTCGTGTATCACCTGGTTGACTATACGGGTGACTAGGTTATAGCCGACACTGCCAGATATTTTGAGCATCTCTGCAGTAATTCCTGATGGGCCTGGGGCTTTCCCTGTCTTCATGCTTCTAATTGCCTTAGCTACCACGGAACTATCAACTCGGATAGCTGGTCCCTCTGTAGGGTCAACATTCGGCAGACTCTCTTTATCCCATTCATTTTCCTCATTCAGTAACCTTTCAGTCTCCAAGCTTCTCTCTTTGCATCCTCATTTAGCGCAAGTGAACCATCCTCCATGCGAACACATTTCTCTCCTACCACATCACGATTCTCTCTCACACACTGTCTTGCAACACGAAATACCTCAAGTCTTTCATCCTCACGGCGCAGGACATTGGCAAATTTTCTCTTATCTGCTTCCCCTCTGGCTAGATAGACCTGTCTCCTAGCTTCCCTTCTGGCAGTCTGATACCCTTCCCTGCTACCACCGTTCTTCCAGGCCTTCCAAGCCTGTTTCTTTTGTCTAATAGCCCTGTCAACAATATTGTTCCACCACCACGTTATTTTGGGTCTTAAGGGGACTTTGCACCAGCCACAGATCTGGTCAGCGGCTTTCAGCAGGTGTCCCTCAGAAACGTCCAGTGTCTTCTACCCCATGTGTAGCTATACCCCCTTCCACTTCGTCAAAGGCTTCAAGTAACATATCTCTAAATCTCTGTCCATTCGCAGGGGCTTTAAGCTTCCAGACCCTTCTCTCCATGTTGGTCGTCTTCTAGTCGCCCTCTTAGTCCTGATCCTAAAGTCACTAACTACCAGTCTATGTTGTGGGGTGCATTCTTCGCCTGGGAAGGTTTTGGCATTTTTAAGCAGCCATCTTTCCCTTTTTCTGGCAAGGATGTAGTCGATTTGGCTAGTATGCCGGCCCGATCGGTAGGTGACCAGGTGGCTTGTTGGTTTCCTGAAGTTAGTGTTGCAGACCATAAGACTATTCGCATCGCAGAACTCCAGCAGCCTGGTTCCTCCTCGTTGCGGGAACCATAACCGTAGCCTCCATGTACGCCATGGAAGCCCCCAGCATGTCGTCCAACATGCCCATTGAAATCACCAGCCACAAAGAGAAGGTCCCTGTCGTTCGTCGATGAGGTGGTCTGCAGTAGGGTGTCATAGAAACTGTCTTTCTGTCCATCGGGTAGCCCTGGCTGAGGGGCATAGGCCGAATAATGGTTGCTAATCTATTATGAAGCACTATTCTAATCTTAAGTATTCTGTCACTTACTCTGATTACCTCAATTACTCTATCTATCCATTTCTCAGCGATAATTATACCCACGCCACCAACCCCGTCAGTGTTCCCTGCCCAGAAAATCTTGTACCTGTGTCCCTTGCCTGTGAGGACCCTAGCAGATCCTCCTCTCCACCTTATTTCTTGCATACAACATACATCAACACGTCTCCGTTCAAGCATCTCGACTATCTCGCCAGACCTACCTTTCAATGTGCCAACGTTGAGGGTGCCTACCCTGAGGGTGTGGGCCTCTGAGACCCTGGGATGAGGGGCCGCAGTGTTCTGTACCTGAAAAAATAATATATATATATATATATATACACATATATACAGGGTGGCCCAAAAGTAGGTTTACATTCATCACGTAGGCATTTTAAATTTCTTTTAAAGCATTTCATTACATTTAAATTTCTATCTTACAAACTGAAAAGGGAGCTTGACAAAATTAGCATAGAATAATGGTTTCATATCTTTATTATAATTAAGATCTAAACTGTTAATATATATGAATGCGAAAGAGAGAGTTGAATGACTGTAAACCTGCTTTTGGATCACCCTGTATATATATGTATTCACCAGCCTCATCTGGCACCTGTGTCGGTGGCACATAAAAAACACCATCCGAGCGTGGCCGTTCGCCAGCCTCGTCTGGCACATAAAATCACCCACTACACTCTCGGAGTGGTTGGCGTTAGGAAGGGCATCCAGCTGTAGAAACACTGCCAGATCAGACTGGAGCCTGGTGCAGCCTTCGGGCTCCCCAGACCCCAGTTGAACCGTCCAACCCATGCTAGCATGGAAAGCGGACGTTAAACGATGATGATGATGATAACTCTTTTTGTTTTTCAGTGTTTGGTGAAGAGCCAGATACTCTCCAGACGGCAGAAGTACCACTGATGGACCAAAGCAAATGTGCAGCTTATTTGGCAATCAAGGAACAGCAGATATGTGCTGGTACAGAGAAAGCCAACGGTGGAGCTATTTGTGGGGTAGGACATCAGAACTTATTCATGCATTTTATATCGCAAATAACAAAGTCCTTAGTCACAGGTTTCCAGCGGACCCGTCTGTAATTCATAGCATGTCTGATAGTGAGGATGACAAAACAGGGTCTGTATGTCTGTCACTTGATGTAGAACAAAATACCTGAAGCAGCACTTCTCAGCTTCAGCCCTTGACAGTCTTGTATCTATAAATATTAATTTTTCTTTAGGGTGCAGCCCCCTAGAAAAAAATCCAGTCTGGATATTAAAAAGGCTCAGAGCCACTGATTTAAAGAGACTTTGTTGAGAGTAAAAATCCTGTTTTGTTGGTTTGCCTGTTAAGGGTATATACATTGTTGGTATACAGCACATATATATATATATCACACATATATGTATAATATATATATACCGTAACGTTTTGATATTTTATGTAGCTGTCCTATATAGAAAAAATGTTACATTTTAACCCCAAGAAAATATCTTTTCTGCTGGTATCAAAATGTTATGGTTTAGTACTGTTAGTATATGGGTCTCTTTCAGAGATTTTAAAACTGGCTATCTTATCTTTGGATCATCAGAAGTGGAGCTGTATATACTTGTGTGTGTATATATATATATATATATACTTTAGTTAAAAGCAGCAGTCCTGTCCATTGGACAGTTTTGTTAGAGTCCGATGGGCGGGAATGTGAAACTGAGTAACAGTTTTTGTGATATTTCTGGGTTCAAGTCAAGTGAGTGACACTTTAGGCAAGTGTTTTCTATTACAGCCTTGGGGTGACCAAAGCCTCCAGACTGGATTTCGGAGGCAGAAACTAAAAAAGCCCATCGTTCATATATATATATATATATATATATATATGTGTGTGTGTGTGCTTGTGTCTCTTTGTATCTGTGTTTGTTCCTCACCTATGTCTGACAACCGGTGTTGGTGCATTTACACTCCAGTAATTTAGTTGGCCATGGCAGAATTTGAACTTAGAACATAGAGATAGATGAAATACCACTAAACATTTTCTTCAGTATGCTAACAATCCTGCCAGCTTGCCACTTCAGTAATAATAATAATAATAATAAAAGTGAAGTGGAACCAACATGTGTTTATTATTGGCATAATGACCCTCCCAAGATGTTTCCACCTGATTTAACATCTTACAAGTCAAATACAAAACTGAAATATAATGGTTTCAAATTTTGCCAAAAGTTCAGAAGAAGGAGTAAATACATTACATCAACCCCAGTATGCTACTGGTATTTTATTTTATCGACTCCAAAAGAATGAGAGGCAAAGTTCACCTTGGTTGAATTTAAACTCAGAATGTAAAAACAAACAGAATGCCTCTAAGCGTTTAGCCTGGGACACTAAGGGTTCTGCTCGCTTGCTGCCTTAGGGAGATATACCATAATTTTTGAAATATTGGTGCTTATGTACTAACCTTTTGTTTTGTGTTTTTCTATTCCACAGGGAGACTCTGGAGGTCCGCTAGTTTGTACAAGTGCTAAAGACGGCAGCAAGGTCCTTGTGGGTATTGCATCTTTTGGCTGGACCTGTACCGAAGGGGTATCAGTTTTCACACGAGTCTCATATTTCAAAGACTGGATTATAACCAATTTGAGATCTTAGAATTAAGTTGGATTTCAAACCATGTTGAACTACTTGTTTCATTTTGGACAACAACAACAACAATAACAATGGTTTTAAATTTTTCCACAAGAGTAGCCATTTTGTGGGAGGGAATGAGTCAATTACATCGACCCTGAAAGGATGAAAGGCAAAGTCGACCTTGGCGGAATTTGAACTTAGAACATAGTGATGGGCAAAATACTGCTAAGTATTTTGTCCAGTGTGCTAAAGATTCTGCCAGCTCGTCACCTTAACCCTTTCATTACTGTATTTATTTTGAGATGTTCTGTGTTTTGTTCAATTAATTTTAAATATAACAAAGAATTTAGTAAAATAATTTAGTTATCATTAAGCCACTGTTAGGAACATAAATTGTGACTAAAGTTTGGTGGGAGACTTTAATTCAAAACTTGTGAAAACAAGACATTTGTACTGCAGAGCCGGGTTGGTATTGAAAGGGTTAAAATAAGTACCAGTTGAACATTGGGGGGGTCGGTGTAAACTCATCGCCTCCCCCGAAAATTGCTGCCCTTGTGGCGAAAAATTTGAAACCAGTAATAATAAACTTGAATAAATATTGCTATGATGGCCCCTTATCAATTTTTTGTTCAATTCCTGGCACGGATTCATTTTTACAATACTCTGTCTAATTCTTGATAATTTTTTCAGTTCACCATCCGTTCGTGTCCGTTGCCAGCCTTGCTTGGCCCCCGTGCCGGTGACACGTAAAAGCACCATCCGTTTCGTGGCTGTTTGCCAGCCCTGTCTGGCCCCCGTGTCGGTGGCACGTAAAAGCACCATCCGTTCGTCAGCCTCGCCTGGCCCCTGTGCCGGTGACACGTAAAAGCACCATCCGTTTGCCAGCTCTGTCTGGCACCTGTGCAAGTGGCACGTAAAAAGCACCCACTACACTCACGGAGTGGTTGGCATTAAGAAGGGCATCCAGCCGTAGAAACACTGCCAGATTTGACTGGGCCTGATGAAGCCTTCTGGCTTGACAGACCCCAGTTGAACCGTCCAACCCATGCTAGCATGGAAAACAGACGCTAAATGATGATGGTCAAATAAGCATGAATAGCAATCAACATTGTTTAGAGCTTCCAAGACAAATGGAAGGATCCAAACCTCATTAAATTGGATCTATCTTCCATATAAAACTATATTCCGAGTTCAGTTCTAGGTTAGCACCTCTCAAAGACAGAATTAGATTTTGGGTTTAGGGTTCTATAGAAGCAGCAATTTCTTCAAAAAAATTTCAGTATAAACTTTTGGAAAATATGCTCAAAAAGGAAACAAAAACTATTCTGTGAATCTTCTCAGCTGCAAAAGCCTTTGTATCAATGATGGAAGTATTTTCTTACGGTTTTGCTGAATTCACAAAACTGACTTCAGGGAATAAAATGACACAGCTGCACACATAAGTCTGTCTTCAGTTTATTTCTCCATAAGGAATCAAGAGGGCACTGCTTTCAGTACTGACCAGTTCTATACTACATACACACATGCGCGTTGGTAATCACCTACATGCTTTTTTATTACATACCACTAAATTGAAGGAAATAATCTTATTCCCTCTTTAGAGACATCAGATCTTATGAAACGATGAAAATGACTTGATGTCTCTAAAGTGTACAAAAATTTTATTCCCACTTTAGAGACATCAGATCTTATGAAATGATGAAAATGACTTGATGTCTCTAAAGTGTCCAAAAATTGTATTCCCACTTTAGTGACATCATATCATGGATGACCTGTGTCAAATTTGATAAAATCATCATCCACACACAGATGGGATGTATTCTTTTACTTGTTTCAGTCATTTGATTGCGGCCATGCTGGAGCACCGCCTTTAGTCGAGCAACTCGACCCCGGGACTTATTCTATCGGTCCCTTTTTGCCGCTAAGTGACGGGGACGTAAACACACCAGCATCGGTTGTCAAGCAATGCTAGGGGAACAAACATATATATATATATATATATACATATATACAACAGGCTTCTATCAGTTTCCATCTACCAAATCCACTCACAAGGCATTGGTTGGCCCGGGGCTATAGCAGAAGACATTTGCCCAAGATGCCACGCAGTGGGACTGAACCCGGAACCATGTGGTTGGTTAGCAAGCTACTTACCACACAGCCACTCCAGCGCCTGTAAAGAATTTTTTTTTAATAACTCATTTGAGAATTGCCCCTTTTTCTTATAGGTACACTAAACATTGTGTACAAAATGTATGAATTCAACGTGACCCTACGCATGCCTCACCAAAATATTACCATGCCCCATGTCGGGAATCACAGAGTTAGATCTTAAATTAAAAAAAAAAACAAAAAACAAAAACAAATAGAGCAAAGTGTTTTCCTGACTCTCTAGGTGAGCAATTTTGTGGTGAGGGGGCAGTTGATTACATTGACTCTAGTACTTGATGGGTACTTTATCAGCCCCTAAAAGATGAAAGGTAAATTTGACCTTGGCGGGATTTGAACTCAAACTAGAAAAAGTATTTTATTCAAAGCTCTAACAATTCTGACAGCTTGATACCGTAATGATAATAATCATCCTTCTTGCTCTAGGGACAAGGCCTGAAATTTTGGGGGTGGGTAGGTGGTGTCCCAGTCGATTAAATTGACTCCAGTATGCAACTGGTACTTAATTTATTGACCCTGAAAGGTAAGGTCAATCTAGGCAGAATTTGAACTCAGGACAAAGACGGACGAAATGCTACTAACCAGTTTGCTGCTTTAATGATAATTCTTTCTGATAGAGGCATTTTGGGGTAAGAGCAAATAGTCGATTTCATCGACCCCAATGTTTCACTGGTACTTAATTTATTGACCATGAAGGCAGCGAGGTGGCAGAAACGGTAGCACGCCGGGCGAAATGCGTAGCCGTATTTTGTCTGCCGTTACATTCTGGGTTCAAATTCCGCCGAGGTCGACTTTGCTTTTCATCCTTTTGAGGTCGATAAATAAAGTACGAGTTACGTACTGGGGTCAATATAATCGACTTAATCCCTTTGTTAGTCCCCTCTATGTTTAGCCCCTTGTGGGCAATAAAGAAATATATTGACCATGAAAGGATGAAAGGCAAAGTCAACCTCAGTGGAAGTTGAACTCAGAATGATTCTGCCAGATAAATAATAATTCTGCCTTCTAATTAATAATCCTTTCTACTAAAAGCACTTAATTGCCCATAGGCATATGGAGTAGTGGTTAAGAGTGTGGGCTACTAGCCCCAAGATTCCGAGTTCAATTCCAGGTAGTGACCTGAATAATAATAATAACAACATTGAAAAATACCTTAGGAATGAGAACTCAGGTTCAAAATTTCCCCAAGACACCTGATGAAGGCTGGAGAGTATATCAGGTGAAACATTGTGTTAACAACAAACAAGATGAGGACAAATATCCATCAAATGTAAATAATAGAACTGTAAAAGCACAATGCCTGAAATTTTAGGGGAGTGGGGGGGGGGGCTAATTGATAGCATTGGCCTTTGTGTGGCATTTGAACCGAGAATGTAAAGACGGATGAAATGCTGCTAAGCCAGCAATTTTGACTCCAAAAAGGATAAAAGTCAACCTTGGTGGAATTTGAACTTAGAATCAAAGGACATGAAATGCCACTAAGCATTTTACCTCTTGTGCTAATGATTCTACCAGGTTGCTGACTTCCAAAAGACACCTAAACAAGAATTACAATTTTCAATGGAAGACAACTTAGAACCATGGGAACACAAGGTACAAAAGATTCAAAGTGAACAATAGGTAAATGCACCAAAAGCACATCAAATGTATTCATCCCATCTTCAGCTGCCTATCAATTATCATTATGATTTTGATACCATTCAATCTGGGAGTGTAAAAACTGCTTGGAAATGAAAGAAGTTGGTTAAAATATTAGTACAAAGTTCATTGTACTTACATCTAGTTACTGTTACAAAGCATAAATAATATAAAATTGACTAAAACAAACCATAATGAAAATATTCATTATATAAACAACCTGGAACTGATAGGTAGCAAAGACTTGTCCCTTCACTTAATTGCTGTTTGCCAACAAATAATCGTTTGTAATCTATGAATGAAGATCTAGAATTGTGTAATAGGATAAATGAGTGTCAAAGTAATTCATTTCCAATTTTCCATAAAAACATGTCTTCCTACAGTGAAGCCGGTGGTGGTTGGCAACAGGAAGGACACCTGTGGGAAATCTGCTTCAACAAATTCCAAATTCCACCTGACCCAAGACACTGAAGTGGCGATGATCGTTTATTTCTCGCAAAGTTAGCAGAAGAGTCATTAAAAAAGAGATGTCAGGAGAGAAAAAAAAAAGGGGGGTGGGGCATTTTATGAAACCTTTATTAGTCTTTAATTAGATAAAAACAGCAATTGTTACATGAAAATATTAAATTAACTGAATCCCCAATTAGGGATGATAATGGGATCAGTGATGTGGAGTGGCAGTTCTGATGAAAGTGAAGTCAAACAAGCAATAGATAAATAATTAAAAGCTGGACACACACACACACACACACACACACATATACAGTCAGATGCATACACACAGAAAATTAGATACATTAGCACACATACATATTTAAGAAATTTTTCGAGAGCTCCAGGGCTCATAAATGCCAGTTTCCATGACATATGACTGAGATCACACTACTCCCCACTGAAAGGGCCACCAGTCCATTTGCAGGGTTCACGACGAGCAATATTCAGTACATTACTTGACTGGACTTTATCTACCCCAAAGGGATGAAAGGCAGATTTCACCACAGCCGTATTTTAACTCAGAATGTTAAGAACCATGATAAGGATTCTGCCATCTTGCAGCCATATATATAAATATATATATAAATGTAGATGTATTTTATTTTTAGAAGGAAAAGCTTGACAGTGACAATAGCTACAAGATCTGGCATAGATCTCTTCAACAGGTCATAAAGTACTTTTGATTTTCCAAGTTGCATATACAGGTTTTGGTTCATCTGATGGGTGGAGCAATGTAGTGGCAAAATAGCCAGAGAAAGGCAACTTGGAGTCACTGCTAACATTTTCCATGTAAAACTAAAATACACGACACTCTTCTTACACATGCATACACACACACACATCGTCATTTAGCATCCAATTTTCCATGGATTAGATGGAATATAATTAAGTAAATTCTCTACAACCTGATGCCCTTGTTCTCACCAACCCATACCTGTTTTCAGACAAGATGAAATTTTCCACAAAACACTGCATATAGACAATAGACATCAAAATATATATATAAATAGACAGATAGTGATATATAAATATTATACATATAGACATCCATGCAAACAATATAAGAAGACCTCCATATATACAGACATACAATAATATATATACTTCTAATATAGGATAAAATTTTTTTCAAAATAAAAATTTCATCCAAGTGGCCAGCATATTAAAATACCTTTAAAAGGTGAAAATTATAAACAAGGGCAAAAGAAAAAAAATCTTTTTTCTTTTGCCCTTGTTTATAATTATATATATATGGATGCTGGCTTTGTTGGGTGGAGGTACTTATTTTTAACTATGGCTATATGCATTGTGTGTGAGTGTACATCATCATCATCGTAAAACGGACGCTAAATGATGATGATGATGATGTACACTCACACACAATGCATATAGCCAAAGTTAAAAATAAGTACCTCCACCCAACAAAGCCAGCATCCAGAGACTAGTTACAGGGTAGTTGCGCTTTAGTACCTAAATGTACTTAGGAGAAAAAGGAAAAAAAAATTCATTTGCAAAAAATAAAATGAAAAGCAAATCGACAGCAACAACCTCGACAAACAGAGCAGAGTTGATCAGGCCATGTTTGACAAACAAAGCTGGAAGCTGATTAACTCTGCTGGTGTTACCATGGTAACAAAGAATCCTGATGCTTCAAGGTGGTCGACGACAACGGTGATGAGAAGAATGAAGAAGAAGGGAAAATGGTTGCGACATGGTGCCATTTAAGTGTGGAGGAGTTGTGTAGAGTGCAGGGTGGGGTGCTGACTGATGAAACAAGACGTGGATGAGGAGGTGGAGCAGTTTGAGAGGTCAAGTGTGAGAGGTCATGCATGAGGTCAGTTGTGGTTTGGAGATGAAAGGTCAATAATGGAACATTGGGTACGAGTTGTCAGCAAGGGCAGGTCAGGTATAAGAGGTCCATAAAACAGATGACCGACTGGTCATCCATTGGACAGCTCAGAGAAGCTGCCACTGGTGTCTCCCTCACTTGAAGACAAATTGCCATGTAGTTCTATGGAATCAGTCTGCACTTGGCTGCTGCTATTAGAGGTGATGGTGGTGCCCCTGGACAATGTGATGTCCTCACTGTTGGAGAGATGGTCTTCGTTATTCCCCTCTTCACTGACGTTACCATTCCTACCATCATGGTCGTCGATGTCACCAATATTATTGCTTCCTCGGACAATTCCCAGCTTCTTTTCAATCAATGTCAGGCGTTCGTTGAGGCTTACCAGGACACACTTGATCTGTAGAGAGAGAGAGAGGAAGAGAGGGAGTGAAGTAAAGACATGGTATTGTAAGACAAGCATCACTGTTGTTATCGATTATCTACAGAGTATCATCATCATCATCATCATTGTTTAACGTCCGTTTTCCGCGCTAGCACGGGTTGGACGGTTCGACTGGGGTCTGGGAAGCCAGGGGCTGCTCCAGGCTCCAGTCTGATCTGGCAGAGTTTCTACGGCGGGATGCCCTTTCGAACGCCAACCACTCCGCGAGTGTAGTGGCTGCTTTTTACGTGCCACCTGCACAGGTGCCAGGGGGGGGGGTCCGGCATCGGTCACGATCACGTTAAAAGCTCCAACCGATCGTGACCGATGCCGGACCCCCCCTGGCACCTGTGCAGGTGGCACGTAAAAAGCACCCACTACACTCGCGGAGTGGTTGGCGTTAGGAAGGGCTACAATACTTGTTGTTATCCATATTGAAACAACAGGATATTTGCTTGCAATTTCTAGCAGGCTAACAATAGATGACCCCCACCCTCCAATAGGCAGCAAAAACTATATATATCATCATCATCATCATCATCATCATCGTTTAACGTACGTTCTCCATGGTAGCATGGGTTGGACGGTTTGACCGGGGATCTGGGAAGCCAGAAGGCTGCACCAGGCTCCAGTCTTATCTGGCAATGTTTCTACAGCTGGATGCCCTTCCTAACGCCAACCACTCCGTGCATCAATATAAAAATCGAAGAAATTGGAGTCGACAAGGAGGAGGAGGAGGATGGTTGGACAGTTATTTTGTAATCACTACAATTGTTTCCACTCAACATGGTTTCCTAAAAGTACAGGTATTTTGATTATGCAACTGTTTGTTTGCATAATAAGATCTAGTTGTGTTTCCTCAGGTGATATTTAAATGTTGTCTCCGTTAGTTTAAAATTGACTTAATCCCTTCGTCTCTCCTTGTTTGCTCCCTCTATGTTTAGCCCCTTGTGGGTAATAAAGAAATAAGAAACGTTAGCATGCCAGGCGAAATGCGTAGCGGTATTTCGTCTACCGCTACGTTCTGAGTTCAAATTCTGCTGGGTTCGACTTTGCCTTTCATCCTTTCCAGGTTGATAAATTAAGTACCAGTTGCATACTGGGTCAATTTAATCAACTGACCCCATCCCCCAAAATTTCGGGCCTTGTGCCTAGAGTAGAAAAGAATTATGTCATGCTTGAAAAGAAGACCCATTAAGCTGAGCAAAACGGCAGGCATGGCAGATACTGGTGTCACACAAATGGCACATAAAAGCACCCATTTCACTCACAGAGTAGCTGGCATTAGGAAGGGCATCCAGCTGTAGAAAACCATGCCAAATCAGACTAGAGCCTGGTGCAGCCTTCCAAACCAGTCAAACTCTTCAACTCATGCCAGCATGGACAACGGACGTTAAATGATGATGATTATATATATATATATATATATATATATATATACCACATACATACATACATACATACAATGGGCTTCTTTCAGTTTCCATCTACCAAATCCACTCACAAGGCTTTGGTTGTCTCGAGGCTATGGTAGAAGATACTTGTCCAAGAAGCCACACTTTGGATAGGATTGAACCTGAGAACAAATTGTTGAGAAGCTTTACAACCACTGAGCCACATCTGTGCCTTATATTTTAAAAATATATCAGAGACTACAGCATTGTCTAATGTCCCTGTACTTCTTTTCAGCTGCTATTTCTAGCAGATCAATTGGCCACTAATGTAGCAGACTGATAACGCATTGCAGATGCTGCAACAATGACAGGTGAACGAAAGCACATCTTACCGGATCAATGTATTCAAGCTGTGTGATGTCTTTGTAGGTACCTTCTTGTCCTGTCTGGTAACTGAAATAAAAACAAAAAGTTACACATTTTAAACTATTGTTTGGTTAGCCACAAAGGACAGAACGTCTCCAAGTAAAACAATATATCCCTCCATGGCCGGACATGTCTCAGAAAACGGCTTGCATTTTGGTGTGACACTCACTCACAAATACTCATCATCATCGTTTAATGTCCGCTTTCCATGCAGCCATGAGTTGGACGGTTTGACTGAGGACTGGCAAACCAGGAGGCTGCACCAGGCTCCAATCTGATGTGGCAAGGTTTCTACAGCTAAATGCCCTTCCTAATGCTAACCACTCTACAAATTGATAATATATATATATACTCTGCTTGCGAAGACCTGTTGAGGCAAGTGAAATCGGAATCAAAATAACTCAAAAATCAATGGAAATTGTAGTTGTGATACCAGTGCCAGTGGCACATGAAAGAACCATCCGAACGTGGCCATTGCCAGCGCTGCCCCGACTGGCCTCCGTACCGGTGGCATGTAAAAGGCACCAACCAATCTTGGCACGTAAAAAGCACCCACTACACTCACGGAGTGGTTGGCATTAGGAAGGGCATACAGCTGTAGAAACACTGCCAGATCAGACTGGGCCTGGTGCAGCCTCCTGGCTTCCCAGACCCCAGTCGAACCGCCCAACCCATGCTAGCATGGAAAGCGGACGTTAAACGATGATGATAATGATATACATACAAGGCTTTCATGAGGCTTTAAAAAAAATCTCATATATATACACATATATAACAGTGAATCCAAACGAAGAAAAAACAACAATGTGAGGACGTGGTACAAGTAATGTATTATCAGACGCTCAGGAAAGGACGCAAAGGAGATTGAACATTTCGAGCAAAGCTCTTCTTCAGAAATAGAGGAAAGTTCAAAAGAACCGAAGATGGTGGAAGAAGATCACCAACGATTCGCATGTGGTTACATTTTGAAATGACATACATAATATTTGTGCACGGGTGTCACACCGAAATGAAAGCCGGTTTCTTTGCTTCCAACCTTCTGAGACATGTCTGGCCATATATATAATATATATATATATATATATATATATATATATATATATATATATGTATATGCATAATGGGCTTCTTACAGTTTCCGTCAACCAAATCCACTTACAAGGCTTTGGTTGGCTTGAGGGTATAGTAGAAGACACTTGCCCAAAGTACCGTGCAGTGTGACTGAACCCAGAACCATGTGGTTGGGAAGCAAGCTTCTTACCACACAATCACACATTACGTATGATTTAAGTTATAGAACGAAGTTTGACCAATTCAATCATATTTTTCTCAAATAGCGGAGATAAGGTGTTAATATGGGATAAAATATTGATTCAATTCGCTAGACGATCATTTCATATGGAAAGGCAATAAAATCATTTTAAGACAAAATAAGAACTTAAAAGAGTTTCTGTCTATCAAACCCATTCACAATGCTTTGGTCAGCCTGAGGCCATATTATAAGGCACAGGCCCAAAGTGCCATGCAGTGGGACTGAACCCAGAACAATTTGGTTGGGAAGCAAGCTTCTTACCACACAGCCATGCCTGTGTAATATCATTATTTAACCCTTTAGCATTCAAATTATTCTGTCAAATGTAAAGCTTATGTATTCACACCATGTAAAAATTAATCTTGCATCATTTCATGGCTTTGAGATTTCAATGATGTGATTGTTTATTTTTAAAATGACACAATAAGATAGCTATGAATGACCATATCTGACTAATTTGAACATAAAATAAGTAGAATATTTTGGCCGGATATGGCCGGTTTAAACACTAAAGGGTTAACGTCTGTTTTCTATGCTGGCATGAGTTAGAGGGTTTGACAGGAGCCAACAAGCCAGAGGACTGCATTAACTTCCAATGTCCTTTTCAACATTCTGCAACAAGAAGGATGAAGGATGTCTGGTCATTGGAAACCAGCCTCAATAAACTCCCTCCGACCCATGCAAGCACAGAAAAATTGATATCAAAACAAAATAACTTGTGGTACTTACATGGAAATTTGGTTGACATGAAATGTGAACAAACCTCGAAACTGGTCAAAATCGTAATATGTGGAATGGAAAAACTTGCCAATGATCCGTCGACATCCTTTGCAGGAGAGTTTACTGTAGGTGCTGCAACAGATGGGAAAGAAAGCACAGGTAAATGGAATAAAGAAGCACCACAGGTATGGTAGTAAGTAATAAAACAGTATATATATATATTTTTTTGTCTTGCAAGGTACCTGGTAACCCTGTCACTGCAGGTGCCACTTAGAAAGCACCCAGTCCACATTGTAAAGTGGTTGGCATTTGGAAGAGCATCCAGCTATAAAAACCTTGCCAAAACTGTCCTTGCCCGTGCTTGAGCCACGTAAAAAGCACGAAGTCCACTCTGCTGGGTGGTTGGTGTTAGGAAGGGCATCCAGCTGTAAAAATCTTGCCAAAACAGTTACAGAAGTTTGGTGCAGGCTTCTGTAAAAGTGTTCCATCCATGCCATCATGGAAAGCAAACGTTAAACGATGATGAAGATACATTATTTACATTTTGACGGATATTTGTCCTCATCTTGTTTGTTGTTAACACGTTTCGGCTGATATACCCTCCAGCCTTCATCAGGTGTCTTGGGGAAATTTCGAACCTGGGTTCCTTAGCTAAAACGGGCTAACAACAAACAAGATGAGGACAAATATCCATCAAATGTAAATAATTCCTCATCTCTTAAATATAGAACTGGATGATGATGATATTTGAGGCCATCTAGGGTAGCTGATGGGGTACAATAGTGGGGAGCCAAACACCATATATTTAAGGTTATTCAGGGCTAATTGAGGTGCTATAGTTGTAAAGAGTGACATAATATATTTAGGAGCACCTAGGGTAGCTGATATTAGTTGTAAAGAATAAGGTACTCCTTATTCTTGGTACCTAGAGTGCTGATGGAGTACCCTTAAATATATGGTGTCTGGTGCCATATATTTAAGGGTATTCAGGGGTAGCTGCAGTGGTATAGTAAGGGGTACCTAGCTGATATTGTGCAACAGTACAAAGTCATATTTCTAAAAGTATTCAAAGGTACCTGAGGTACTTGTAGTAGTAACAGCAGGCAAGATGCAATATATTTAGGGGTACTCAAAGGCTTACAGTTGTACAGTACCTTATATATTGTACAGGCATCCTGGGTCGTAAGGGCTGTGGTAAATGAGGTGATGTTGGTGTAGACTGTACATGTAGGGTACCTCAAACACAGGTGAAAGAAAATCTTACCTTATTTGATTACTTTCAGATCGCTGGATCAAGATTTCTTCATCTACGATAACAAAATCACTTGCCTCTAAGAGAAGAAAAGGAAGAATGGAGGAGAAAACAATCAGAGAAAATTAAGAATTGGATGAAGAATTAGGAGAATCCATCTTTTATCTTTTACTAGTTAGATTATGACCATTTTGGGGCATTTTGGTTGAAGTGACCTCAGTCACTTTGATTTTTAAAGCCTGGTGCTAATCTATTTGTACCGTTTGCTGAAGCTCTAAGTTACGGGGATGTACACAAACCAACACCGGTTGTCAAATTATAAGGCGGCGAGCTGGCAGAAACGTTAGCACGCCGGGCGAAATGCTTAGCGGTATTTCGTCTGCTGTTACGTTGTGAGTTCAAATTCCGCCGAGGTCGACTTTGCCTTTCATCCTTTCGGGGTCGATAAATTAAGCACCAGTTACGCACTGGGGTCGATGTAATCGACTTAATACTATGTCTGTCCTTGTTTGTCCCCTCTGTGTTTAGCCCCTTGTGGGTAATAAAGAAATAGGTTGTCAAATAGTGGTGGGCAAATAAGGATACATTCATTCATAGCCTTGCTTCCAAACAACACAGTTCTGGGTTCATTGACCAATAGAATAAGTACTAAGCTTAAAAAAGTACTGGGGTTGAATTTTTGGAAGGTGGTGCCCCAGCATGGCCACAGTTTAATGACTGAAACAAGTACAAGACAAAAGACATACAATTGACTAATTAACTCTACGAAGTCCACTCGCATGGCATCGGTCAGCAGAATCGTGGACATAGGATCACGGTTTTGATTCCCAGATTGGATGTGAAAGTTTATGGAGTGAAGCACGACCTTCGAACTTTAGGCCTCACTGAGGAAATGACCAGCGACCGAGACCTTTGGAAATATGCTGTACGTGAAAAGACCAGGCAGGACAAGTGAGCCCAGCCCACTTATGCATGCCTTTCCTCCCTTGGACACAAAGACCTGTGGAGGCAAGCGAAGTTGATATAGAACCTCATCCGACGACAGGCACCCATGCCAACCCCCTTTGCTTGCGAAGAAATGTTGGGGCAAGCGAAATCGAAATCGAATTGAACCAGCCAGGATCCCTGGTCTGGTGGTACGTAAAAAGCACTATCCGACTCGTGGCCGATGCCAGCGCCGCCTCGACTGGATTCCGTGCCGGTGGCACGTAAAATACACCAATCCGACAGTGGCTGTGGCCAGCCTCGCCTGGCACCTGTGCAGGTGGCACGTAAAAAGCACCCACTACACTCACGGAGTGGTTGGCGTTAAGAAGGGCATCCAGCTGTAGAAACATTGCCAGATAAGACCGGAGCTTGGTGCAGCCTTCTGGCTTCCCAGATCCCCGGTCGAACCGTCCAACCCATGCTAGCATGGAAAATGGACGCTAAACGATGATAATGATGATGAAACACCTAAAGCTCCATGAGGCTCTGGTAGGGAGTAGTGACGACCCCTGCTGTACCCTTTCACCACAACTTTCTCCCCGTTTCCACTGTATCTGTATTTCTAAGGGCCAGCCTCATCACGTGTGGTGTTATCTCCCTTAGAGTAGTCACCTCCTGTTACAGGAACTCTCTAGTTTAAAAGGACAACATTCAGGTCCCTAATAGTAAAAGGCCATTACTGTGTATACTTTGCTAATAAACGGACATGCCTCACGCTGAATTCTCTTGCTGTTTATTAGCCAATATCACCAACCTTCATTATACCACATCAAACACTGTGTCATGCTGAATCTTCCTGAGAACTACGTTTAAGGATACATGTGCCTGTGGAGTACTCAGCCACTTGCACATTAATTCCACGAGCAGGCTGTTCCGTTGATCGGATCAACTGGAACCCTTGTTGTCGTAACTGATCGAGTGCCACGGTAGTGGAAGACACTTACCCATGGTGCCACACAGTTGGATTGAACCTGAAACCATGCGGTTGCAAAGCAAACTTGTTAACCACACATGCCTGCTGGCATTTAAAAAAAAAATTGTTTTTTTTTTTTTTACTTGTTCAGCCATTTGACCGTGGCAATGCTGGAGCACCATCTTGAAGAGTTTTTAGTCAAATGATTCAGCCTCAGGATGTGTTTATTTTTAAGCCTGGTGCATATTCTATTGGTCACTTTTGCTGAACCACTAAGTCACGGGAATGTGAACACACCAACACTGGTTGTCAAGTGGTAGTGGGAAACAGACATATATGACACACACATATATGATTATTTTTTTGTATTGCCCATGGGGGCTAAACATACAGGGGACAAACAAAGGGATTAAGTTGATTACATCGACCCCAGTGCATAACTGGTATTTATTTAATTGACCTCGAAAGGATGAAAGGCAAAGTCGACCATAGCAAAATTTGAACTCAGAACATAGCAACAGACGAAATATCACTGTTTCACCCAGCGTGCTACCTTAAATATATATATATATATGACAAAGGCGGCGAGCTGGCAGAAACATTAGCACGCCGGGTGAAATGCGTAGCCGTATTTCGTCTGCCGTTACGTTCTGAGTTCAAATTCCGTCGAGGTCGACTTTGCCTTTCATCCTTTCGGGGTCGATAAATAAAGTACCAGTTACGCACTGGGATCGATGTAATCGACTTAATCTGTTTGTCTGTCCTTGTTTGTCCCCTCTGTGTTTAGCCCCTTGTGGGTAGTAAAGAAATACACATATATATATATATGATGGGCTTCTTTCAGTTTCCTTCTGTTAAATCCCCACTTCCCATTTAATAGACAGAAACTGGCCCAAGGATACAGCAGAAGACACTGGCCCAAGGTGTCACGGAGTAGGACTGAACCTGGAACCATGTAGTTGGGAAGCAAGCTTCTTACCACACAGCTACATGCAAGTGCATGTGTGCATAGTTGAGTTGGTGTACCTAAATGAGTGTGTGTGTGTGTGTGTATAGGTAAGTGTAAAAGAGGGAGACAGCGTATGATGAAGGTGGTGGGAATACTTACTGGACAAGCAGATGACTTGCATGGCTTCGTTGGTGATCTCCCAGGAGAGGGAGTCACCGAAGATTGCCTTGCAGTTGGAACACTGGAAGACGATCGGGAAGAGATGATTGACGTGGTCCGGAAACACATCAAACATCTTGATGAAAGATGTCTGATTGCTCATCGTGTCAGCGACGGCGGGACCACAATGGAGAAGGCTGTAAATGGAAGATTGTAATACAAATTAGGGAACCTATGGATTCAAACATTCTTTGTAAGTCTAGTACTTATCCTATCAGACACTTTTACCGAACCACTACAGGGACGTAAACACACGAACATTGATTGTTAAGCAATGGTGGACAAACACACACACATATATATACAGTGGGCTTCTTTCAGTTTCTGTCTACCAAATCCACTCACAAAGCTTTGGTTGGCCTGAGACTATGGAAGAAGATACTTGTCAAGGTGCCAAGCAGGGGGACTGAACCCGGAACCATGTGGTTAGTAAGTTATTACTTACCACACAGCCATGCTGACGCCTATAGAGAAAGAGATTTTACACGAGAGGAAATGTACTCAATACATATATCAGAGTATATAAATTTAATTCAAAGTGGAGACAACTCTCCTTCACTATTGTTTCCAGTTTTCATTGTGATTTGAATTCAAATGTGTGTGTGTGTATGTTTACAATATTCTTGGTTGAGTTAGTTGCTACCCTGTGCAACCACAGATGAAACTCAGAGTAGCAAGAGATTGATTCATGCAAAATAAAAATATTACTACTCTCTACTATGGTATCAGGTACTCTTTCTTCTGACATCTAACACTAAACAGATACATACATGCATATGGATTTGGTGATACAAACAGGGAAATGAATGTAAATATATATTCTTAATTTGCAGAAGTTACAGAGTGACTAAAAGCCAATTGATACAGTACCAGAATTTTCGACTTGAGTCAAATATAACAAACAACTCCAAATTGAGTGTCCATACACGTGTAGTCTGGACTGGCATTGAGTTATATTAGTTGTAATAAGGAAGTCAAAGCAAATAGTGACATTTTGAATCTTTTAATATGCACATTTCAGGTTTATGCAATGCATAATAGGAAATGTGTCTATTACGTGAGATCGTCCTCAGTTAAAACATTTGTATAGAGAAGGAAAAAGAAAGGAGTTTAGAAAGAGAGACAAAGGGAGAGGAGAGATATGTATAAAGTGAGATAGTGGGGGAGGTGTTAGGGTGTGGTTATTAATTTTGATAGTGAAAAAAACTAGTTGTAAAGGGCTTTGAGCATATTAGTGGTGTCAATGTGCTTTGAATGAAATAACAACATCAATAATAATAATAGGCAGGTCTGAAATTTGGGGGGAGGGAGCCAGTCAATTATATCGATACCAGTACTTGACTAGTACTTACTACATTAACCCTGAAAAGAAGCCAGCTTATTGTACTGACCATATCATCACCATCATTGTTTAATGATTTCCGTGCTGGCATGGGTTGGACGTCTTTGAGGTCTGCTGGGATTCCAAATCCTTAATCCTTTACGTTATAAACATACATGTGTGGGTATTAATTAAATACCGAGGTTCCGGCGCATCTGCATAACCCTAACGAGTGTGCACTGTAAAAACATTGTTACGTAGATGCATCGGGACCTCAGTATTTAAGCAGTGCATGTGTGTGTATATATATATATGGAGGCGCAATGGCCTAGTGGTTAGGGCAGCGGACTCGCGGTTTCGATTCCCAGACCAGGTGTTGTGAGTGTTTATTGAGCGAAAACACCTAAAGCTCCACGAGGCTTCGGCAGGGGGTGGTGGTGATCCCTGCTGTACTCTTTCGCCGCAACTTTCTCTCACTCTTTCTTCTGTTGGCCTGCTCGCTTAGCCAGCGGAGTGGCGTCATTTGAAGGCTAAAACAATGCGAAGCGCATTGTGACCAGCGATGTGTAACAACATCTGATGGCCTGGTTGGTCACGGCGATATATATATATATATAAAGTTGAAGACGTGTAAACAACGGCTTCGGTGCAAAACGAAAAGGTACACATAACAAAATCTTCAAAAATTCTGGACGAGGGCATTATTTAACCTGCAGTTGATTATGAAATATGCTAAATGCAGTGATTAAGTCAGTTTAATTAATCTTCGTAATCACAGGCTCCCTCAACGGTTCATAAAGCATTAAGTACATGAAAGCCTCACTGAATGTCTACAAAAATTCTAAGATGCGTGGTTTTATGCCTGTGAAGTATACCACAGAATGGTAGGTGAGCTGGCAGAAACGTTAGCACGCCGGGCGAAATGCTTAGCGGTATTTCGTCTGTCGGGCGAAATGCTTAGCGGTATTTCGTCTGCCGTTACGTTGTGAGTTCAAATTCCGCCGAGGTCGACTTTGCCTTTCATCCTTTCGGGGTCGATAAATTAAGTACCAGTTACGCACTGGGGTCGATGTAATCGCCTTAATACCTATGTCTGTCCTTGTTTGTCCCCTCTGTGTTTAGCCCCTTGTGGGTAGTAAAGAAATAGGTATTATGTAAAAGTGATGAATAAATTTGATTCAGTCCATTTTGCATTGGACGTCCTTGTTTATCCAAGTTTATAATATGGAGTGGATCCAGCGAGTTGTAACTTTCATGCATCGAGCAAAAAGGTATGCAATGTTTATGGCGAAGGTAAAGGATACGTACCCCCGGTGTTTAGGGTCAGGGTTAGTTTTAGGGTTAAAGTTTTTGTTAGGCCGAAAAACCGGTGGTGTACGTCCTTACATCCGCCAAGTTTTATATATTACGAAATAAAATGTTAACAGATCAAATATGAAACAATATATATATATATATATATATATATATATATATATATATAGGCGCAGGAGTGGCTGTGTGGTAAGTAGCTTGCTAACCAACCACATGGTTCCGGGTTCAGTCCCACTGCGTGGCATCTTGGGCAAGTGTCTTCTGCTATAGCCCCGGGCCGATCAATGCCTTGTGAGTGGATTTGGTAGACGGAAACTGAAAGAAGCCTGTCGTATATATGTATATTTATATGTATGTATGTTTGTCCCCCCTAGCATTGCTTGACAACCGATGCTGGTGTGTTTACGTCCCCGTCACTTAGCGGTTCGGCAAAAAGAGACCGATAGAAAAAGTACTGGGCTTACAAAGTCCCGGGGTCGATTTGCTCGATTAAAGGCGGTGCTCCAGCATGGCCGCAGTCAAATGACTGAAACAAGTAAAAGAGTAAAGAGTATATATATTAGAGAGAGAGAGAGAGGGGGGAGAGAGGAAAGACGGACTGTCCTTGAAAATTACACTTTTTCGAAAAACTTTTTTTAGATGTCGGAGATTACGAATATTATGCAAGAAAGCAAGTTTTGAAACTTTTAAATTCAATAAGCAAATAGATATGTGTGTACAAGGAGATAAATAGATGTGAATGGGGCTAAAAACAACAGTAAACACCGTCTTCTATAGTTATGTGATTACGAAGATTAATTAAACTGACTTAATCACTGCATTTAGCATATTTTATAATCAACTGCAGGTTAAATAATGCCCTAGTCCAGAATTTTTGAAGATTTTGTTGTGTGTACCCTTTCGTTTTGCACCGAAATCGTTGTTTACGCGTCTTCAACTTTATATACATATATATATATATATGTAGGTCCCGGGTTGAGTCGGGGCTAACTACAGTAAATAAGGTACTCAATACATAGCAGAATAAATTAATTTATTTTATAGAAGGAGCTTCTACAGGACTAGAACTGTTTCATTCAAATGAAATCATCAGTCCTGTAGAAGCTCCTTCTATAATATATATATATATACACACATGCACTGCTTAAATATATTTCATGAATAAACGGACAGGGATAAATAGACAGACAGACAAATAAATAAATAAATGGAAGAGGTTCTAAATTTAAAATTGGAGGGAGGGTGAAATTTGAGCCCCTTATTAAACTTTACAACATTAATTATTAAACATTAATGTTTGTTTCTCATAAAATGGTGTCTATTTAATTTAGATTTCAATTAATATTTATGATTAATTAAGGCAAATACTAATAAAAGGCAAAGTCTTTTCACTTTAATGTTTTTATCTGTTCGTCAGTCGATTCGCTCTGATCGCTTTAAAGTCGTGTTATAGATTATATTCATCATAAATATATGTTTTGGATTGAATTGGGAGTTTATTGAACAGTTTAGGATTTGTGTCTACGCTAATTGCAGTGGAGAAAACGAGGAAAATCATTAACAAGAAGAACCAACCTGGAAAGACGGGAATTGAAATTCGCGCTCAAAACGAAGTTGTTTTCGTGTCTCTACGTAACCGACGAAGCCCTCCTCGCAAAGGTGGTCTCGTATGAACAAGACCAACCTCTCCATGTAAAGGTAGGCGAGACCAATGACAGGAAGGCCTCTGCGGCCCGTGGGATTTCTAAAGTGGCTCGCCTTAAGAAAAAAGAAGATTACCTTGACTTATGTGGCACTACTTAAGAAGAATGGTCCCGGTGCGCGCACTCGCGCTAGCTAGTCGTGACTAGTCGATCCTACAATGACTACCTAGCAAAGTAACTAAAACACAAAATAAATAATTTTTTTTACACAAAGTAAATAAGGTTTTTAAAACAAAGTAAATAATTTTTTAAAAACACAAAGGATCGACTAGTCACGACCAGCTAGCGCGGATGTGCGAGTACACGCACCGGGACCACTCTGATTAAGTAGTACCGACTTATATGTACTGTATTTGACGTGGGTGTGATAAAACAAAATAATACGGAAGGGTCGTGGCTAGCCCGTCTTTGAGGTCTGCTGGGCGACGACCGGACAATTGAAACGAGTCTAGACGAAAAGGTATTTTGAGTTTAGAGTAGAATTTGGTTTTGGGTTCGGGTGACTCTTTGATGAAATGAAGAATGTGAGTGAAGGCTAAGATTTTGTTGATAAATAGAGAGAGCGAGGGGGGGGCAGAGATAAAGTGAGAGAGAGAGAGAGGGGGGAAGTTAGAAAGAGAAAGCGAAGTATGGAGAGAGAGAGAGGGGAGAAGTTAGAAAGAGAAAGCGAAGTATGGGGAGAGAGAGGGGGGAAGTTAGAAAGAGAAAGCGAAGTATGGAGAGAGAGAGAGAGAGAGGGGAGAAGTTAGAAAGAAAAGCGAAGTATGGAGAGAGAGAGAGAGAGAGAGAGAGAGAGAGAGAGAGAGAGAGGGGAGAAGTTAGAAAGAGAAAGCGAAGTATGGAGAGAGAGAGAGAGGGGAGAAGTTAGAAAGAGAAAGCGAAGTATGGGGAGAGAGAGGGGGGAAGTTAGAAAGAGAAAGCGAAGTATGGGGAGAGAGAGGGGGGAAGTTAGAAAGAGAAAGCGAAGTATGGAGAGAGAGAGAGGGGAGAAGTTAGAAAGAGAAAGCGAAGTATGGGGAGAGAGAGGGGGGAAGTTAGAAAGAGAAAGCGAAGTATGGAGAGAGAGAAAGAGGAGGAAAAGAAACAAAATGACAGAGAGAGGGGGAAGGAAATAATATCTGAGAGAGAGAGAGAGAAGACGGAAACAAACGAAAGGAAGGTGAGAGAGAGAGAGATGAGGGACAAAGAAACAAATTGAGAGAAAGATAGAGGGAGAAAAAGAAAGAGAGAGACAACAAAGAGAGAAAATAAGAGAGATGTGAGTAAGCAAAGTCTGAAAGAATGAGAGGAGAAGAAAACAGAAGGAGAAATAGCGAGAGATGATAGCATTCCGTCCCATTTGTGTAAAAATAAATGCTGAACTGTCAGCCGACCTCAGTCATGTTTCTTTCAGCTGTTCGGAAGAAGAGGTGGAGGAAAAGTTTTTTTAAAAAAACGGATATATAGGCGCAGGAGTGTCTGTGTGGTAAGTAGCTTGCTTGTGAACTACATGGTTCCGGGTTCAGTCCCACTGCGTGGCATCTTGGGCAAGTGTCTTCTACTATAGCCTCGGGCCGACCAAAGCCTTGTGAGTGGATTTGGTAGACGGAAACTGAAAGAAGCCTGTCGTATGTATGTATGTATATATATATATACCAACCACATAGTTCCGGGTTCAGTCCCACTGCGTGGCACCTTGGGCAAATGTCTTCTACTATAGCCTCGAGCCGACCAAACCCTGGTGAGTGGATTTGGTAGACGGAAACTGAAAGAAGCCTGTCGTATGTATGTATATATAATATATATATATATATATATATATATACACACACAAACATATATATATATATGTGTGTGTTTGTGTGTCTGTGTTTGTTCCCCTAGCATTGCTTGACAACCGATGCTGGTGTGTTTACGTCCCCCGTCACTTGGCGGTTCGGCAAAAAGAGACCGATAGAATAAGTACTGGGCTTACAAAAAAGAATAAGTCCCGGGGTTCGATTTGCTCGATCGACTAAAAAAAGGCGGTGCTCCAGCATGGCCGCAGTCAAATGACTGAAACCAGTAAAACAGAGTAATAAATAGAAAAGGTACCGTTTGCCCATTGTCTCACCTCGCCTGTCTACTACTTTTCTTCTTTCTCCTTCTTTTCGTCATCTGCTTCGTCTTCATCTTTTCTTATTATTCCCTTCTTTAAAACTTGCAAAAAAAACCACTCCTACACTCCCATCGGTCCCATCATCTTTGGTCTGTCGCTGGAATATCTCAGATTGTCTCTCGCGAATTTCAAACGAAGAACGCAAAAAAAAAAAGTTAAAAAAAGCTTTGTTCCTTAAACCTCTAAGAAGTCGATCAACATCCTAGAAATAGCAGCCAATTTACATCTAAGCGTCTTCGATAAAAAAAACACGTTGGATAATTAATATTGGTTCTGTTTAGGTTTTGATAAAAATTTATACTTTTATACTTTTATTTTTTTCTCGTTTTTCCGTTTGTTTTGAAGGCGCAATCTTAGCGGTGCAGTGAGAAGTTTTATCCCCAAACATTTTATTCCGGGCTCTGTCTTACTGCGTGACAGTCTGAGCGAGTGTCTTTGGTGAAAGTAAGGAATATGACGGTCAAGGTTAGGGCTTGAGGTTAGGGTTTAAGGTTAGGGTTTAGGGTTGGGGTTTAAGGTCAGGGTTTAGGGTTGGGGTTTAAGGTCAGGGTTTAGGGTTTGGGTTTAAGGTCAGGGTTTAGGGTTGGGGTTTAAGGTTAGGGTTTAGGGTTAGGGTTTAAGGTTAGGGTTTAAGATTGGGGTTTAAGGTCAGGGTTTAGGGTTGGGGTTTAAGGTTAGGGTTTTTGTTACGCCGAAAACTTGTGGTGTACGTATTTTTATCTCCGCCGTGTCTTCTATCCATGAGACCGAGTCGATGAAAGCCCTCTGGGTTTAGTAGACGGAAACTTAGCTGGCCGAAACTTCGAAGTCACTGTCAATAATATTCTTGTTAAAGAATAATATATACACTTACTGCACTATTCTTTAGAGTGCGCCTCTTTTTCTGATATAGATTATATTGATACTACAGATATATAAATATGCATGTATGTTTGTGTGCGTATATATATATATATATATGTGTGTGTGTGTTACGGTGATTTAAGGGCTGAGATCTCGTCCCTTGCCAACGCAGTGCACCTGACTCCCTGTAACTCTGCCAATTATCAATAATAATAAAAAAAATTATTAATATATTCCCGTCTTGAGTTCTTTTTTTCTTCCTATTGCATTAGCAAACGCATGTGTGTATCTTTGTGTTTGTTCCCCATCACCGCTTGGCAACCGATGCTGGTTTGTTTACGTCCGTGAGGTAGCAGTTCGGCAACAATAAACTTAGAGGCATTAGAAACTATTGCGATCTTTCGTCTCTAGTAGACCTTTCCGTCGATTACACAACATACTGTCTGTCTCCCATACCCCATCAAACACACACACACACACATATACATCAATGCTTGCCATGCACGGTAACTTCAAAAGAACTTCCCTCGTCATAAAATCGCTTTCTCTTAGTCTCTTTCGCTCTCATTACTTCAAAAGTTCCCGCAAGCCCATATGTGAAAAAAAAAGAAGTTTTTTACGGAAATCGACGGAAAGGTCTACTAGAGACGAAAGATTGCCGGCATTTTTAAGGCTCCTTATGTTCTCAGTTCAAGTAAGGCCGAGGTCGATTCTGCCTTTCATCCTTTCGACGTCGATGAAATAAGTACCAGTTGAGCACTGGGGTCGATATAATTGACAAGTCCCCCAACATGTTAAACTGTAGGCCTTGTGACAAAATTTGAAACCATTTTCGTGACGATAGTGAAGGACGGGATGGTCGTAGTTAGAGCAGTTGCACTCAGGATTAACCTAGATATAAATGATAACATTATTGTAAACGTGAGGAGGTGAATTAAAAACCTTGGCTGTGGTAAGTAGCTTGCTTACCAACCACATGGTTCCGGGCTCATTCCCACTGCGTGGCACCTTGGGCAAGTGTCTTCTACTATAGCCTCGGGCCGACCAAAGCCTTGTGAGTGGATTTGGTAGACGGAAACTGAAAGAAGCCCGTCGTATATATATGTATATATATATATGTGTGTTGTTCCCCAACATCGCTTGACAACCGATGCTGGTGTGTTTACGTCGGCAAAAGAAACCGATAGAATAAGTACTAGGCTTACAAAGAATAAGTCCTGGGGTCGATTTGCTCGACTAAAAGGTGGTGCTCCAGCATGGCCACACTCAAATGACTGAAACAAGTAAAGGAGTAAAAGAGATATTTCGATAGAAAAATAATAAATGACCGAAGGCACCTACGGGAGATAACTCTGCAATTATTTCTCGTTTTCTACTTTACATAGGTCATGGTGAACTATAGCGTCGTTACGTATAGATTTCTGACAGGCTAGTGGTGGTTCATTGTATTTCTAATTATAAGTATTACAATAGAATGTTGTAACTTTATACAGGACAAATACCGCAAGGGTATTCATCTAAAAGAAGTTCGTTTTGTTTTCCTACCAGTGTTTATATTATTCGGTAATATATATCAGTGAAATGTATACCACATACTGGGAAATGAAATTCTCGACCACACAGTCATGCCTGTTGATAATAATAATGATAATGATCTCTCTCTCTCTATCTCTCTATTTATATAATACACACACGTAGATACATACAAATAAATCCTAATCTTTCAATGTCCTTCCACACCCTAGTGAACTTAAATACCCACTCACCCTATCCAATATTCAGTACCTTTTCACTTATATTCATGTCTCCTGTAACTTGAGAGTAGATCTTGACAGCTTCAGCACTCCAACCGAGTTTGCCATGTGTCTCCATTTCACCAAGGCATCTGTTCCTGTCCCTCTCTCATATTTTAACCTTGCATCAATGGGCATAAAGTTACCTCTCTCAATGCTACTTGCCCCTCAGTTGAGGAGTTTTGACCAGTGACTTATTCAGTGACCTCACTGGTACCATACAAAAAACACCCTGAATATTCTGCACAATGTTTGGCATTAAAAACGGTATTGAATCATGCAAACCATTCTAAAGCAGACACTGGCCCTTGGTGCAGTCTTCTGGCTCACCAAATTTTGAACCACCCAAACGCTGCCCCCATAAAAAAACTGATGATGATGACGACGACGACGATGAAGATATACATATATATATATAAAATCAAACCAAAATCAAACCAAATCAAAATAGATGAACATCAATGGAATTTGTATCTTTGTGGTACCAGTGCCGGTGGCACATAAGAAAGCCATCCGAACGTGGCCATAGCCAGTACCGCATCGACTGGCCTCCGTGCTGTGGGCACGTAACAAACACCATCCGATCGTGGACGTTCGCCAGCCTCGTCTGGCACCTGTGTCGGTGGCACATAAAAAACACCATCCAAGCGTGGCCGTCTGCCAGCCTCGTCTGGCACCTGTGTCGGTGGCACATAAAAAACACCATCCAAGCGTGGCCGTTCGCTAGCCTCGTCTGGCACCTGTGTTGGTGGCACATAAAAAACACCATCCAAGCGTGGCCGTCTGCCAGCCTCGTCTGGCACCTGTGTCGGTGGCACATAAAAACACCATCCGAGCATGGCCGTCTGCCAGCCTCGTCTGGCACCTGTGTCGGTGGCACATAAAAAACACCATCTGAGCGTGGCCGTCTGCCAGCCTCGTCTGGCACCTGTGTCGGTGGCACATAAAAAACACCATCTGAGCGTGGCCGTCTGCCAGCCTCGTCTGGCACCTGTGTCGGTGGCACATAAAAAACACCATCTGAGCGTGGCCGTCTGCCAGCCTCGTCTGGCACCTGTGTCGGTGGCACATAAAAAACACCATCCGAGCGTGGTCGTCTGCCAGCCCTGTCTGGCACCTGGTCGGTGGCACATAAAAAACACCATCCGAGCGTGGCCGTTCGCCAGCCTCGTCTGGCACCTGTGTCGGTGACACATAAAATCACCCACTACACTCACGGAGTGGTTGGCGTTAGGAAGGGCATCCAGCTGTAGAAACACTGCCAGATAAGGCTGGAGCCTGGTGCAGCCTTCGGGCTCCCCAGACCCCAGTTGAACCGTCCAACCCATGCTAGCATGGAAAGCGGACGTTAAACGGTGATGATGATGATGATGATATGCACATGCATGTGTGAGTGAGAGTTTGCATATGTTTTCCCACTGTAACCCTGAGAATAAAAACAGTGACAGAGTTAAGTGCTTATGTCCTTCTCTGTCAGAGGTGAAGAAGTTCAGTGGAGTATAAGAAGTGCTTGAAAAACAGGTCAAGGTTGGCAACAGGAAAGGCATCCAGCCTTAGAATATTGCTTCAGTAAGTCCAGCTTTGTCTGACCATGGCCAGCCGTGAGAAAGCAGATTTAAAAGCAAAGATGATGCTGAAAGTACATATATATCCCCGTCACTTAGCGGTTCGGCAAAAGAGACCGATAGAATAAGTACTGGGCTTACAAAGAATAAGTCCCGGGGTCGATTTGCTCGACTAAAGGCGGTGCTCCAGCATGGCCGCAGTCAAATGACTGAAACAAGTAAAAGAGTAAAAGAGTAAAGAGTAATATACAGGGTGCGTAAAATATTTGAGGACAGATTTAGGTTTATAAAAAAGCAGATACATAATAACAGATAATAACTTCATCATCATCATCATCATCATCGTTTAACGTCCGCTTTCCATGCTAGCATGGGTTGGACCATTTTGACTGAGGGCTGGCGAGCCAGATGGCTGCACCAGGCTCCAATCTTGATCTGGCAAGAGTTTCTACAGCTGGATGCTCTTCCTAACGCCAAACTGTATTTATCAAAAAATGTTACAAGGATAAAAATAAACTTTCTTTTCTATAATGTTATTCAATAAAGCTACCTTTAGCTTCAACAACTGCTTCTATATGAGATCTAAACCATCTTACATGCTCATATCAAGTAGTCCTGGTTCATTTTGGACATTACTCTGTCTATGGCAGCTTTCAAAGAATCTTTGGTGTTATGGGCATGTTCATTTACCTCTCTCTCTCTCAACAATACTCCACATGTAATAGTCCAATGGATTGATATATGGGGAATTATGAGGCCAAATGTTAGGGGTTATGTGATCATGAAAATTTTCAGTCAACTATCCCTGTATTACTAGAGCCATGCATAATAGTGTAGAGTCTTACAGAAACACATATGGCCTTACATTGCATACACTGACTATCCAGGGCTGAACAATTGTTTCTAGGACCTCAATGTAGGAGGTAGAGTTAACACTAAGGCTTTGTGGAAAGAGGTAAGAAGGCATTGCATTGTCTTCATTGTTGACGACCTCTAAAACCATAACAGTTGCAGGAAATTTTGCATGCATAACACTTGGAACTTCAGAAGGGTCTGCACATAACCATCTGTCATTTCTTCTGTTAACTTTTTGATCTTAGTTGAAGTTTTTCTCGTCTGGATTGCCGCATAGTTATATGTTTAATCTTGGCATACCTGTTGATGAAGGCTCCACCTAGCAAATTATATTATTTGCTAATATAGAGCTAGAAACCATGGTCCAGGAGATAGATGGTAAATGTTTTTATTTTTCATTCCCTTCGAGATTTGTCCCTAATAGTGGTTTGGATTTTGGCTATTCTTTCTAGCATGCTAGGTGTTTATGAGGACCTCTTATGTGTTTTACATGTACACTGTATTTATATTTATATATATATATATAATATATATATATATATATATAATATATATATATACAGGGTGCAGTGAATAAACTGTTGTCTAAATTACACAAAAATGAAAATAACACTGACATCTCATTTTAACAGATACATTTACCAAAATTATATTAAGATATCTTGATATACTAAAGAGTAAATTTATTCAATAAAATCACCATTGGCTTCAACCACGGCCTCCAGACGACTTTGGAATCTCCTGCAACTCTTCTGGACGGTCTCCTTGTTTAAGTTGGTGAATGCTGCCATAATCCTTGCCTTCAGTTCATCTTTGGTGTTACAAGGAATTTTGTTGGTCTCTCGCTCAACTGTACCCCACACATAATAATCAAAGGAGTTTAAAGTGTAGGGAGTAAGGTGACCAGATGTTAGGGGTGATGTAGTTGCAGAAATTATCTGACAGTCATGACTGGGTTCTTCTGTTTGTGTGGCATGGTGCAGAGTCTTGTTGCCAGACATAGGGTCTTCTAGCAGCTACCCTCTTGACCCAGGGCAGCACTACCTCTTGCAGGTACTTGACGTAGGCCTCCATGTTGAATCTGAGGCCATGTGGGAAGATGAATGGAGGCATAACTTCATCATCACTATTGATCACTCCAAACACCATGATGTTGATTGGATGTTTGATGTTTATCACTCTCGGTGCATCTCCTCAGATTGACAACCAAACACTCTGAAATGTTTGTATTGGAGCTTCTGGTGCAAATGCCAAGCAGTGTAGCATGTCATTTCAAAATTTCTGTCGGCGTGAATTGTGTCATCATGCTCTGTTTTTCTCACTGACACTGCCAAAATAAGATGTTGTAAGAAGGAAAAAATGAAGGGAGAGGAGGAGAAAGAAAAATAAATGACAATACCCGTTTTTTAATGCCAAACATTGTGCAGAATATTCAGGGTGCTTTTTGCATGGTACCAGTGAGGTCACCGAATAAGTCACTGGTCAAAACTCCTCAACTGAGGGGCAAGTAGCATTAAGAGAGATAGCTTTATGCCCATTGATGCAAGGTTAAAATATGAGAGAGGGACAGGAACAGATGCCTTGGTGAAATGGAGACACATGACAAACTCGGTTGGAGTGCTGAAGCTGTCAAGATCTACTCTCAAGTTACAGGAGACATGAATATAAGTGAAAACGAAGTAGGTGAGGATGAGTTGGAGAGAAAAACTGGGGTGAGTGGTGTTGCAGAAGTATAAAAATGGGATTATTGAACTAAGAAGGGTTGAAAGAGCAGAAGGTGGGGGAAAATGTTCATTTACATTTATCAGTGCTATGGTTCTGAACTTGAAAACAAAAAATTTGCTTCTTTCATTTCCTTGAGAGTGCAGATCCTATTTGGAAACTCCATAAGAACCAGCAATACACAACCAGGTACTTTCAAAAGCTCTCAGTAATGATGTAACAGCTGTCCCCGTATTGGTGGTGGAAGCACTCCGTCGGTTACGACGATGAGGGTTCCGGTTGATCCGATCAACAGAACAGCCTGCTCGTGAAATTAACGTGTAAGTGACTGAGCACTCCACAGACACGTGTACCCTTAACATAGCTCTCGGGAATATTCAGCGTGACACAGAGAGTGACAAGGCCGGCCCTTTGAAATACAGGTACAACAGTAACAGGAAGTAAGAGTGAGAGAAAGTTGTGGTGAAAGAGTACAGCAGGGATCACCACCATCCCTGCCGGAGCATCGTGGAGCTTCAGGTGTTTTAGCTCAATAAACACTCACAACGCCCGGTCTGAGAATCGAAACTGCGATCCTACGACCGCGAGTCCGCTGCCCTAACCACTCGGCCATTGCGCCTCCTGTCCCTATATTAACAACACCATGACCATCATTGGGCCTAAGTTACAATAGCATATTTCTCACAGACCCTACTTCATGTCTTTCAACCTCATATGTTGTATCAGCTGCAAAATTTGTGTTGCATTTTACATTGGGCAAACAGGCCGCAGCCTTGCCAGTTGCTTTTGCAAATACATTCAAAGTGCATCACTACATCTACAAGCCAACTTGTTGCTACCTACTTTAACACAATGGACCATTCCATGCCCAGTCATCAGCATGTGGCATCTCTGCATATCTTTACATCAGTGTTCCACAAAGCTTTGTATTCTGCGGTTATTCTGAGAATTAAAATATTAAGTGAATAAAAATACATCTGTATTTTAAAATGCAACTTTTATCTTTATTCTTCCTATTTCTTGAGAAATTTATCACTCTTTGTGCATTTTAAATGGAGTGATGCTTCAGCAGTCATGCTATATGCTAAAGATAGCAGCTACATAATCCACAAAACCCACACCTAGTCTGAAACACGATTGTTGGCTGTTGTTTTAATTTGTCGGTTGAAAGATATTTATGATTCCTTCTGTAGTCTGTTAAGCCCAAATGTTCTACAAATTTTAACAAAAAAAACAAAAAAACTTGTTTGTTGACAAAAAATGCCACATTTATTTACAAAATCTCTTTATTTTTTATCATTTATGTTTTGCTTGTTTCAATCATGAAACTGCAACTTTGCATTGTTAGCAACATGATACACCTGCCTGGCATAATAAGCTACTTAGTTAGCAACATGGCAAACCTCACATAACTAATTACCTTGTTAGCAGCACTTATACATCTTACAGACTAACTGCATTGTTAGCAACAAGACACATTTTGTATAACAAACTGTATTGTTAGCAACAAGACACATTTTGTATAACTAACTGCATTGTTAGCAACAGGATACACCTGGCATAATAAACTGCTTAGCAACATGGCAAACCTCGCATAACTAATTACCTTGTTAGCAACATTACACATCTTATATAACAAACTGCATTGTTAGCAACATGTCACATCTTACATAGCAAACTTCAATGTGTTGCATTGTTAGCAATATACTAAAAGAACTGGATATCTTACAAAGGAAGTTGGCAGTTTCAAATACCAAACATTGTTTATTTAAACAAATTTGTCACAGAGCAACAGGACAAAATCTCTCTGGAAGAAGAAGCCGGAGAAATGGGGAGGGAATCGGAATTTGAAACCTGACTCTCCGGGTCTCCTAACACTTTACAGGCCTCCTCTTTCTCCAAAACGGCCTGTTATCAGTTACAGAAAATCATTAACAAGTGCTTGTTTAGAGAATGTAGATGCAAGTGATCTTGCTTGTATATTTTCAGTTATGTTTGGATATACAAGCTTGTGTATATGTCGATATATATGTCTGTGCATGTATGTGTGTGTGTATATATATATATATATATACACACACATATATATATATATGTATGTATATAATATATATATACATACATGCCTAGGCATTTTGGTACATATATACATACACACATATATACACACACAGATATATGTACATACATGCACACACATAGGTATATGTACATACATATGTATGTATGTGTATATGTATATATGTATATATATATGTGTATACACACACACACAAACGCATGCACACCCCTCTGCACACATATACCCTTACTTACACACACAGACACGTGCACCCCCTCACATACACATACACACAACACACAACACACACACATACATGCATATATACATTTCATACAACTCCATGGTTCCTAAGCATTTGAAATTTGCAGTTTAATGTATTTTCCCACAGAAGAAATGTTTAAATTACATGCACACATACACACACACACACACACACACACACACACACACACGCACACACACATGTATGCATTGCATTTACCAAAATAACAATGTGTGTATGTGTGTAGTGGGTATGAGAATAGTTGATGTAATAACATTGCTAATTTTAATTAAATTTAATTACACCGTTAATTATCAGAACAATCATTAGCTAAATTAAATGACTGAACCTAGTAAAAAAAACAAAACAAAAAAAAGCCATACTGATTGGACAACTTCTGAATCTTTTATTAATTAAAAATCAATTAATTATATCAAATGCATTTGGAGTGGAGGGACAAACACAGACACACACACACACACACACACACAATGGGCTTCTTTCAGTTTCCGTCTACCAAATCCACTTACAAAACTTTGGTTGGTTATAGTAGAAAACACTTGTCCAAGGTGCCACATAGTGGGACTGAAACTGGAACCATGTGGTTGGGAAGCAAGCTTCTTACCATACAGTCATGCCTATGCCTATGCCATCGATATTCTTCCCTGTGTTTGTGAAAGTTTTGTATCTCTGCCGTAAGGCTTCAATTCCACACACGCCATCTTAATTCGATTCGTCCTTAGTCGAAAGACACCTGTTGTTATGTCCTGTTATTTTTATTGTTTTTATATTTGTGTAACATTGTCCATTTTTTCCGTCCTTGTTTTTGTATACATTTGCTGCTTTCTTCCAAGGAATCTAATGCTCTTAGCTTAGTTTTTCCTTGGGGCTGGCCAGATTGGAGCAATCTCAAGAATAATCAGCTGAAATTGCGAGGATAATCTGGTGCTTGACTGAGGAAAGAAAACTTCGAATGACCCATCCTTGTTTTCTTTATATCGTCTATCTGGATGTTTTGTTGTCCCTTTTTGTATCACTTGACTATCTGGATGCTTTGCGTTCTTGTCCCATTTTGTATTTTATATATAAATATATATATATATACTAGCAGTATCGCCCGGCGTTGCTCGGGTTTGTAAGGGAAATAACTATATAAGCATTTTTAGAGAGTTACTTCCCTTATAGATGCCAATTCGGGCTTTCTTAGCCATTTCTGTTTTGGTGTCTTCAAGCCATGAAGTCGTTGTTCTAAAAGAACGCTGGTCTCCTTGACAACGCTTTACGACGTTGATTTCCTTACACTTCCTCCCTTCCCCACAGCTTCACGAGGGAGGGAAGAAGGGGGAGAAGCAACAGGTGCAGGTGTGACCATGGACGCCAACTCCGCCGGCATCGACACACGAAAAATATGCATTAAAATGGAATAAAAAATGATGTTAAATTATTTTTAAAATCGTAGACTCATCGTAGACGCGCGCAAATACTCAGACGGGCTCGATATGAATCACGACTATAAGATACCCGAATTTGGTTAAACTGCATCGCAAAATGTGGGAGTAGTTAGGAATCTAAATCGAAGGGGACAGACACTCACACAACTACAGTTTTATATATATAGATATATATATTATATTATATAGAGGGTACTATTATTCATAGGTACTGCACGCTAGGAGGGACTTTTGTAGTCAAAACTACTAAAATAAACAAATTGTACCGAATGCAAAACTTCAAAGCAAGTCATTTAAAAACAGAATTTAGTTACATATCACCTGTGATTTCACAATCAATGCAGAATATGCATTCTATGCTCTTCAGTGCAACAAACTCAAGACATGTAAGGAAAAAACACAATATAGCATACCCGAGCAAATAAAAAAATGGGGAGGGTATAAAATCGATAGACATCAGCAGATAAACATTCCAGTATGTCTATTTATTCAAATATATTGGATGAACACAGACATGTATGAGTGGTACAGATTAGCAATTGGAGAAAGTTGGTAATTGCATAAACAAGGGTGTGAATACATATAAGCATAGAGAAACAAATGAGAAACTGACCAAATTGGCAAAAAACTAAATGGATGTGCAGGTACCGGGCCACACCCATACCTGTGTGGGTGTGTATTCATCCAATCATCATCATCATCATCATTTAGCGTCCGCCTTCCATGCTAGCATGGGTTGGACGGTTCAACTGGGGTCTGTGAAGCCAGAAGGCTGCATCAGGCCCAGTCTGATCTGGCAGTGTTTCTACGGCTGGATGCCCTTCCTAATGCCAACCACTCCGTTTGAATAAATAGATATACTTGAATGTTTACCGCCTGATGTCTGTCGATTTTATATCCTCTCCATTTTCTTATTTGCCGTATAAATCAAGGGTAAACCACTTGTTTACCCCTACCCATATATAACACTCAACTGCAAGACTGCCATGCAATAACTAGCTCTTGGGTATGAATATTCGGGTACACTACCAGCAGTAAATTGGATAGGTACTATCCCTTAGTTGGTTTCTCAACCTCTAACTCACACAGAAATATGTGTGTGTGTGTGTGTGTGTGTGTGTGTGTGTGTGTGTGTGTGTGTGTGTGTGTGTGTGTTTGTACCCCCACCATTGCTTGACAACTGATGTTACTGTGTTTGCATTTCCATAACTTAGCGGTTCAGCAAAAGACACTGATAGAATAAGTACTAGGCTTACAAAGAATAAATCCTGTGGTTGATTTGTTCAACGAAAGGTGGTGCTCCAGTATGACCACAGTCACATGACAAACAAGTAAAGCAATAAAAAAACTATTCCATTTTAATCACAAGCAAGCCGAGTATCTCTGCTAGTATATATATATATATATATATATATATAAGTTGAAGACGGGAAGGATGGCTTCCCTTTGCAAATACTGATAGGGCACAGAAAGTGTGTCTATGGCCAGCTGGAGGAACTGTCCTCCTGGGGCTACAAACTACAGTAGCATCCACCCTTAGGGGTTAGCCATATTTACATGGCAAATATATGTCACGATGTGTATATATATATATGAATATGTATATATGTGTGTATATATATCCATTTGTGAGTGTGTGTTTATGAATGTGTATATGGATATCTATATGCTTAAGTTCTATGTGTATAATTCTACTCATCCTAAATTTTTCTCTCTCTCTCTCTCCCTCTTTCTTCACTCACACATGCATGCACACACACACAAACATTCACATATATACATACATCATCATCATCATCAACATCATCATTTAGCATCCATTTTCCCTGCTGGCATGGGTCAGACAGTTTGGCTGGAACTGATAAGCTAGAGAGCTGCACCTGCTTCCAATTGTATGTTTTTGACATGGTTTCAATGGCTGGATGCCTTTCCTCATGCCAAACACTACCTAAAGTGTACCAGATGCCTTTAATGTATCACTGGCATTGGTGCATTTCTACGGGTCACAGACACAGGTGCCTTTCCTGTGTCACCATCGCTGGCCACGACTACAATTTCACTTGGCTTGATGTGTTTTCTCAAGCATGGCAAATCGCCGACAGTCTCAGTGACTTGAGATTGTCATTGTCTCCATGAGACTCAACATTTCAAGATCAAATTTCACCACATCATCCCATGTCGCACTGGGTTTACCTCTTCCGCACACACACACACACACACACACACACACACATTTATATAATGATATTGGAAATATATATACTGCATGTTAAACCTGATACTCACTAACAAGACTACAGCAAATATTATAAACATCATAACTAATAACAAATTACTAAATAAAACAAATAAGAATTTTGTATGTGTTTTATATTTGTTTTATAAAATTATATTAGCATTTCATTATGTAAAAACAGATGGTGGGTGTTTAGTATTTTCTATCAAATTTCAAAGAAAATGCTGAGTTTGTCCTTGGCTTTGTAACCTTGTGCATTTATGAATAGTTGTTTTAAATACCATATTCTTCACAAGCACTTACCATTCAAAGAGCAGATTTTAACATGTGCATATACACATGTATTTGTTTCTGCATGTGGGTATATATTTTTTTATTCTTTTACTTGTTTCAGTCATTTGACTGCAACCTTTGAGGGTTTTAGTCAAAGCAGTCAATCCCAGGACTTATTCTCTGTAAGCTTGGTACTTATTCTACTGGTCTCTTTTGCCGAACCATTGCGTTACGGGGATGTAAACACACCAACATCGGTTGTCAAGTGACAGTGAAGGAACAAACATAGACACAAACACACACACACACACACACACGCACACATATATACAACAGGTTTCTTTCAGTTTTCATTTACTGAATCCACTCACAAGGCTTTAATTGGCTCGAGGCTATAGTAGAAGACATGTGCCAAGGTACCACACAGAGTGACTGAACCTGGAACCATGTATTTGGGAAGCAAGCTTCTTAACACACAGCCACACCTGTGCAAAAACATACACACACACACACACATGTGCGTTTGGGCTAAACCTGATGATTTTGTTGTCTCCTTTATTTTCAGGAAGATCTAGATGTATTGGTGAACAGAGTCAACAGCGTTGGAGAGCATAAAAGATTCAAGTCATAGTGGAGGAAAATTTAGCTGACGCAGAAGTCTGGGAGCTATCTGACACAAAACCAGAAACTTTGGAGAGGGGACTAACTCGATTACATCACCCACCCCCTAGTATGTAACTGGTACGTTTTTTATTGAGCCAGAAAGGATGAAAGGAAAAGTCAACCTTGGCAGAATTTGAACTCAGAACGTAAGGATGGATGAAATGCCGCTAAGCGTTTTGCTAAGTGTGGTAATGGTTCTGCCAGCTCACCTGCCTTAAGCCCTCGGAATATTGGAAGGGCGAGACCTGTATCATGATTTGCATTGGGTGTCAAAATGGGGACATCATGACTGCTGATCAATGCTCTGTGATCCCTGTTAATGCTGTAAGGCATGACAAGGACATCATGAAAACCAAGTTCCCACAAACTGCGATGGTCTTTGTGGGTGTGTCTCCAGTGAGCGTGGCACCATGCGACACCTTTGAACACGGCTGGAAAGGGTTTGTTGCTGAAACATCATATCTGTGATAGAAGGATTCGACTCCTTCTATCACACAATAATGCGGTGAGCTGGCAGAAACGTTAGCAAGCCGGGCGAAATGCTTAGCGGTATTTCGTCTGCCGTTACGTTCTGAGTTCAAATTCCACCAAGGTCGACTTTGCCTTTCACCCTTTCGGGGTCAATAAATTAAGTACCAGTTACGCACTGGGGTCGATATAATCAACTTAATCCATTTGTCCCCTCTGTGTTTAGCCCCTTGTGGGTAATAAAGAAATAGGTATTTTGTCTGCCGTTATTTTCTGAGTTCAAATTCCACCAAGGTCGATTTTGCCTTTCACCTTTTCGGGGTCAATAAATTAAGTAGCAGTTGCACACTAGGGTCGATGCAATCGACTTAATCCCTTTGTCTGTCCTTGTTTGTCCCTTCTATGTTTAGCTCCTTGTGGGCAATAAAGAAATAAGGATTTGACTCCTTGCTATACCTCTGGAAAAAGTGAGTCAGAAGTGTGGTTGTTGGAGAATTTCTATGACTTCACCAGCCCCAATTTCTGGCCTCCTAATTCTTCCAATTGCAATCCCATGGATTACTATGTGTGGGGCACAGTTGAGAAAGACACCAACCACTCAGCCCTCAAAAACCTAGGCTGATCTGCTGATGGCCAAGATCAAGGTGGCTTTCAAAGATCTTCCCATGGATGCAGTGAGGAACACATGCTCCATTTTCTGGAGTTGTCTTGAAGCCATGGTGGAAGGTGAGAGCAGCTACTTTAAGTAAACTGTTGTCTCCCAGCCATAATCTTGTTGATATTTTTTTTTTATTTTTAAAAGAAGATCCTTTTGTTTCTGGGTGAGTTTTTGTGTTTTCTTTTCCTTTTAGGTAAACTGTCAAATTTAGCTCAAACACCCTGTAAATGTATGCATGTATACATGTAGGTAGTGTATGCATGCAAGCATACATGTATGTATGTATGTATGTATTATGAGAGAAGGAGAGGGAGAAGTGGGAAGTAGAGAGTTAAGGGTGATTGTTGTGGGAGGAGAGCTGAATTTGATATTTAATTTGGTTGTCATCTACAATATGCTACTAAAATATATACACACCTAGTGCAAATTTGCCAAGGTAATCAAAGATTGAATGTGTCTAGACGAAACTGTCTTCAGGAACATACTTTTTTAAATGCAAAAATAACAATTAATCTTACAGTCTGGGGGGCTAACATGAAATAGAATAAAATATTAAAGTAAAAGTTGTCTAAGAAGGATAATTAAAAATTTGTTGAATTAGAAAATTAAAATAGATGAAAGAAATAAGAAAATTAATAAAAATGCATGTGTGTGTATGTATGAGTGTGTGAATATATAAACAGACAAACATGCATGCATATAGATTATATATATTTATATGTATATATATATATATATATTATATATATATATATTATCATACATATATGAGTGTAAATTTATATATATATGTATGTATAATATATATATATGCATGTATGAACATATATATATGCATATGTATAAATATGAGTATATATGTATGTATAAATATATATATATATATATATATATATATATATATATATAAACAGTGGTGGACTGGCCAGGCTGCCAGCTTGCCTGATGGCAAGTGGGCCCTGTGCCATTAGAATCCATATATGAGGGTCCACGTTAGTATCTAAGGGGCCCATCCCCTCAAGTTTGAGAATTTTTTATTCACTCCTGGAAAGATGCATTGATTATTTCAGCCTGGTTTCGTTTGTAGACAGTTGAAAAGAATACAAAAAAAAAAGTTTTATGATAGCATTGTAGTTGTGGGTGGGCTTCCTTGTAGTCTCCTGGCAACCAATATTTTTAGACCCTGTCCGCCACTGTATATAAATAAGAGGAGAGACTAGAAAGTGGATCCTTTGTATGCTAAAAATGGATGTCAAACCATCCTATCATGAAAAATGATGTGTTCTCAAATTAGCAAGACGCTGGATGTTTATGAGCCAGACAAATGAAAAGAAATAAACATAGCACTTAATTCCATACCTTAAGGTTTTGCCATAAACAAAACATGTGTACTCTTAACGTAGTTCTCAAGGAGATTCAAGCATCACACAGCGAACTCATGACTTTACAATCATGAGCTGAATACCCTAACCATTAAACCACAGAAAGGAACACAGAAATAAGCAGAGAGAGAAAATAAAAAAGGTTTAGTGGCTAGGGATCAATCATGGTGAATGCTGGACAGGAGAGCTAGGAAGAAGGGGAGATAATAAAGTAGTGGTGATCCCAAAACAGAGGGGGCGCGTGCTTGAGTATGTGAGAGTGTATATGTGCGTGTGGATAGGGGCTGGTGACCTTGACGTGTGCATGTGCGCATATGTCTTTATTTGTTTCAACCATTAGACCATGGCCAAGCTGGGGCACTGCCTTAGAGAATCAGAAGCAGCACGAGTGTTGTAAACATGATTGAACACACGTGCACAGTGTATGTGTCTTGCTTGTTTGCTGGTTGTTTGTGATTTGATGCAGTGGAGATGACCCTCTCAAAGGGCCTGGTGTGAAAACACCTGGAGGTCATAATTGTAGACAGGGGAGACAATTCATCCTAAGTCCTGTCCCATTCAGGAGCAATGGACATTGATGTTTTGGCATTTTTGTGGCTTCTGAAGCAAACTGGGGGAGGCAAATTGAATAGCCTGTCCCATGACCCTATGTAAAATGGTGTAAGAAACACCATCTGCTGGTATGTTTGGATAATGGATATATAGAAATAAATGCAAATATGAACAAGAGAACTCAGGGAGTGCAAACCTCCACCATGGCAACACCAACGTCCTCCTCTCAACGATTAGCCAAGAAGGCGGCGAGCTGGCAGAAACGTTAGCACGCCGGGCGAGATGCGTAGCCGTATTTCGTCTGCCGTTACGTTCTGAGTACAAATTCCGCCGAGGTCCACTTTGCCTTTCATCCTTTCGGGGTCGATAAATTAAGTACCAGTTACGCACTGGGGTCGATGTAATCAACTTAATCCCTTTGTCTGTCCTTGTTTGTACCCTCTATGTTTAGCCCCTTGTGGGTAGTAAAGAAACGGATTAGCCAGAGATGATTTTTAAAATGAGGATATCTGAAATAAACTCTGCTCTCACAAATGAGAATACTAAAGATGAACCTGACCGCTCACAAAACACTTCTCATCTCCTCATCTTCACCACCTCACACCTCTCTCTTTACTTCTGTTACCCTCCTCCCTCTCTCTCTTCTCTCTTACACTCTCATACCATCCCTTCCCAACCCCTCCCTTCCTTTCTCTATCATTTCCAGTTCTCTCTCCTCCCCACCTCACTCTCTTCTCTGCCCTTTCCTCTCTAAAATATACATCAGCCTTCTTCTCCTTTCCCCTCTTCCCCATTTGGCTTTCCCCCTCTGACTTCTTACCACCACTACCCCCAAGCTTTTCTCCTCTCTCTTCTGTCTTATCTTTATCTCTCCCCCTCACTCTATCAGTTTTATACCCTCCCCATCACTCTCTCCACCTTCCCCCTTTCCCTTTTGCCCCATCACTCTCTCTCTCTCTCCCCTCTCTCCCTGTGTGATTCCCCCCACTCTTTCTCCATCAATTTATTTCCTCTCTCTCTCTCTCTCTCTCTCTCCCAGGTTAATCTTCTACTCTCTCCCTCCCTCTCTCTTTCTGTCTCCCCCTCTCTCTTTCTGTCTCCCCCTCTCTCTTTCTGTCTCCCTCTCTCTCTTTCTGTCTCCCCCTCTCTCTTTCTGTCTCCCTCCCTCTCTCTTTCTGTCTCCCTCCCTCTCTCTTTTTGTCTCCCTCCCTCTCTCTTTCTGTCTCCCATCTCTTTCTCTTTCTGTCTCCCTCCCTCTCTCTTTCTGTCTCCCCCTCTCTCTTTCTGTCTCCAACCTCTCTCTTTCTGTCTCCCCCTCTCTCTTTCTGTCTCCCCTCCCTCTCTCTTTCTGTCTCCCCTCTCTCTTTCTGTCTCCCCCCTCTCTCTTTCTGTCTCCCTCCCTCTCTCTTTCTGCCTCTCCTTCTCTCTTTCTGTCTCCCCCTCTCTCTTTCTGTCTCCCACCCTCTCTCTTTCTGTCTCCCACCCTCTCTCTTTCTGTCTCCCTCCCTCCCTCCCTCCCCCTCTCTCTTTCTGTCTCCCCCCTCTCTCTTTCTGTCTCCTCCCCCTCTCTCCTTCTCCTCTTCCTCTCTCTCTAGCAAACAGAAGCTCTTTATACACTACCAATCTCTGTTTATCACATCCTTCATCAGGGCCTTTCCCCACCCCAATTCCTAACTACACACGTGTGCCCCACCCTCCCCCACACAAACACACACAACTTCATTAGTCCTTCTACCCTTATCTCCACCCTGTGTAACCCATCATCTATTCCCCCCCCCCCGGGGCCCCATCGGCTCACTAAAAGAGTTACACACAGTTGCCCTGTTGATCCCCACAATCTAACACACATCCCCACAATCTAACACACATCCCATGTGTTTGTGTGTGTGTGTGTGTGCACACACACACACACACACACAAACACACACACTCACGAACACTCACACACACACACACACACACAAACACACACACACAAACACACACACACACACACTCACACACACACTCACACAAACACACACACTCACGAACACTCACACACTCACACACACACACACACTCACACGCACACAAACACACACACACAAACACACACCACACACTCACACACACACACTCACACAAACACACACACTCACACACACACTCACACACACACACACAAACACACACACACACAACACACACACACACACACACAACGCTGCTTTACACATATGTCTCCTTTCTTCTCTGCTTTCTTCCTTTCTTCTTTATATTCCACCCCACAACAATCGGTAGCTTTTTTTTGGGGGGGGCCTTTTTCCCCCGAGGAAGTATGATTACATTTCTCTTTTACTTAACTCTACTTGTTTCAGTCAGTCATTTGCTGCTGCGCGGCCATGCTGGAGCACCGCCTTTAGGAGTCCGAGCATATCGACCCCGGGACTTATTCTTTGTAGCCCAGTACTTATTCTATCGGTCTCTTTTTGCCGAAACCGCTAAGTACGGGGACGTAAACACACACCGCATCGGTTGTCAAGCAATGCTAGGGGGAGCAACACAGACACACACACACACACATATATATATACATATATACACGACGGCTTCTTTCATTTCCGTCTACCAAATCCACTCACAAGGCATTGGTCGGCCCGGGCATAGCAGAAGACACTTGCCCAAGATGCCACGCAGTGGGACTGAACCCGGAACCATGTGGTTGGTTAGCAAGCTACTTACCACACAGCCACTCCTGCGCCTATGTGTATATACGCATACATACACACGTTCCTACATGTATTTGCATAAACACCCATGCACCGCATGCTAAAAATGAACGAACGCATGCACACATAAACTCACATACATACACATGCAATTACTCCTTCTCTCTGTCCGTCTTTCTGTTTATCTCTTTATCTCTCTCTGTCTCTCTCTCTCTCTTTGCCTCTTTCTGTTTTTGTCTCTCTCTCTGTTCACTCTCTCTGTGTCACTCTCACTTTGTCTCTCTCTCTGCCCCTTTGTTTCTCTCTCTCTCTGTGTCTGCCTCTCTTTTTTTCTTTCTTGTCTTCTATTTCTTATATTTCGCTCATTACTTATTTCGCCATGCTGGAGCACCCCCTTGAAAAAAATTTTGCCAAACGAATTGACAACAGAACTCATTTCTGTATTTTTAAGCCTGATACTTATTCTAGCTACATTAGAAGGATGTAAACACACCAACACCGGTTGTCAAGCAGTGGTGGGAGACAAACACAGACACAAAGACACACACACCTTTTCTTTTAAAGCCCTTTCCACTGTTCACTTCCTGTGCATTATTCTATACACTCTTTCTGCACCTTTGGCTACTTTTTCTAATGAGTTGTGGTGCACCTGAGCACTGCATACAATAAGTTCATCATTATTATATTATTACGGTGGACTTTTAGTTTCCGTCTGCCAAATCCACTTACAAGGCTTTGGTTGTCCCGAGGCTACAGTAGAAGACACTTACCCAAGGTGCCATGCAGTGGGACTGAACCTAGAACCATGTGGTTGGGAAACAAACTTTTTACTGCACAGCTATACCCACACCTCATGCGTGTACACATATACACACTCCTGTTATTGTATATACAGTAAGTCACAGCACACAATATTCCAGACATGCGTAAGACGGCAAGCTGGCAGAGTCATTAACATGCCAGACAAATTCAGTAACAGCATTTCATTGGTCTTGACATTCTGAGTTCAAATTCTGCTGGGGTCGACTTTGCCTTTTATCTTTTCAGGGTTGATAAAGCATGAATTGGTATCAAAAAGTGCCCGAACTTGTTCTGCAGTGCACCAACAGATGGCAACACACAGCTGCATGCACAATGAGATCCAGAAGTGACCATCATGAGGCAGAGTGCTGAGGGACATTGCAGTGTTTATTTTGCAAGTTGTGAAATTTGTGTTTTTGTGATCAAGTTTTTGTTGTGGTCTCTGATTTTGTCATGGACAGGAATTTGGAACAAAGAACCCAGGTTCGAAATTTCCCCAAGACACTTGATGAAGGCTGAAGGGTATATCAGCCGAAGCAACAAACAAGATGAGGACAAATATCCGTCAAATGTAAATAATGTAAATAATGGTCACAAAAGAAATCTTGATTGATAGTCTGGCCTTGGGAAACAAATACTCAATGCACAATATCGTATTTCCAGGAAGGTGGCAAGCTGGCAGAAACGTTAGCATGCCAGATGAAATGCTTAACAGTATTTCGCCTGTCTTGACATTCTGAGTTCAAATTCCGCTGAGTTCAAATTAAATTGACCCCAGTACGAAACTGGTACTTAATTTATTAACCCCCAATGGATGAAACAATATATATATATATATATATATATATATATATATTGTTGTATTTAGGAATGGTCATTTTGCCAGTTTAGCCAATAAAAGCACACGCACTATATATTTGGTGTTACTTTGCTTCAGTGTTATTTATTTTTTACATTAATCTTAATCTTATTTTGGCCAGAGTTCTTTCGTCACACTCCTCTGACCTCATCAGTGGTCCTTTGCTTTCTTCTTTCTTATTTGTGTGTCTCTCCTTACTAACGTACAGCCATTTTGTATTTTGTATTTCTATTGTGTCTTCATTTGCGCATGCGTATATCTCCGTGTGTGTCTATGTCTCTCTCTCCCTGTCTGTCTGTCTCTGTTTCAGTCGCTCTCTCTCTCTCAGTCTTTCTCTCTCTCTCTTTCTCTGTCTCTCTCTTTCACTCACTCTCTCTCTCTCTCTCTCTCTGTGTGTCTATATATATACACACACAGACATGACATAAATAAATAGACACCCCTTAAATATACATATATAATCAAAATAAGCAGGATATCCTTGTTGCTTATTTTGATTCTGATCACTTTACTTTGAAATTGTATGGATAATACCGTACTAAATTCTGGTGCCTCAACTTAAGTATCATATTCATCTGAATTTAAATTTTTGTTGAACTCAGTGACCGAGACCTTTGGAAATATGCTGTACGTGAGAAGACCAGGCAGGACAAGTGAGCCCAGCCCACTTATGCATGCCTTTCCTCCCTTGGACACAAAGACCTGTTGAGGCAAGCGAAGTTGATATAGAACCTCATCCGACGACAGGCACCCATGCCAACCCCCTTTGCTTGCAAAGACATGTTGGGGAAATCGAAATCGAATTGAACCAGCCAGGATCCCTGGTCTGCGAAATCGAAATCGAATTGAACCAGCCAGGATCCCTGGTTTGGTGGTACGTAAAAAGCACTATCCGACTCGTGGCCGATGCCAGCTCCGCCTCGACTGGCTTCCGTGCCGGTGGCACGTAAAATACACCAATCCGACCGTGGCCGTTGCCAGCCTCGCCTGGCACCTGTGCAGGTGGCACGTAAAAAGCACCCACTACACTCACGGAGTGGTTGGCGTTAGGAAGGGCATCCAGTTGTAGAAACATTGCCAGATAAGACTGGAGCCTGATGCAGCCTTCTGGCTTCCCAGATCCCCGGTCGAACCGTCCAACCCATGCTAGCGCGGAAAACGGACGTTAAACGATGATGATGATGATGATATATATATATACATACAGAGTGTTAGGTTTGATGTACAAAATTGATTATTGAGAAAAAAAGTTGTCAGAATTTTGGAAAAAAAATCCTTTTATTTCTTCATTATTATTAGCACTTTTGTTCCTCTCTAGAACTTGTCAAATACAATTTTACCTCTATGTAAAACACACACACACACATACACATATGTATATGTACATATATCTTTATACCATGTGTGTGTCTATGTGTCTGCATCTATGTCTGCATATATATATATATGTGTGTGTGTGTGTGTATGTGTGTGTGTATTTCGTGCACACACGCACACACACACACATAGACACAGACACACACATACACATACACATACATACACACATATATCATATGTTATATATATGTATGTATGCAAAAGCATGCTGAGATGTGAAATCAATACCTGCACACAACATGCATATGTGCATATGTGCACATCTGCACATATTCTCCCACACCCACACAAAACACATATACACACACACACACACATACTCATATACATTTCAATTGCCATTTTCTTTTTATTTTAGAGGTGTGAGTATATACACATAAACATACACACACTCACACACACATACACGCGTATACAGAGTCACATATGCATATCTTTATATATAAAAGTGAAGTTGTGTGTCCGTCTCCTACGATTTAGATTCCTAACTACTCCCACATTTTGCGGTGCAGTGTAACCAAAACCGGGTATCTTATAGTCGTGATTCATATCGAGCCCTTCTGGGTATTGGCACGCGTCTACGATGAGTCTACGATATAAAAAAATTTTTTTTCCATTTTAATGCATTTTTTCGCTATTATATAAGGGAAGTAACTCTCTAAAAATGTCTACGATGAGTCAACGATTTAAAAAAAAAATTTACCATAATTTTTTTTCCCATTTATAATGCATTTTTTTGCTATTTTTTGGCTATAACTCTCTAAAAATGCTTATATAGTTATTTCCCTTACAAACCCGAACAATGCCGGGCGATACTGTTAGTATATGTATATTTATACATATGAACATAAATACATACATGTATGTATGTATGTATTTGGTTTTGACATTCCACCCACTCTGAAAGTCTGCGAGACTATCTGTTCTTTGTTTATTTTTGGTTTTTTGTATTTCCTTCTGCTATCTCAGTCAGAGAGTCTGGCCAAGCCAAGCAGTAAGGGGAAGTTCTAGAAGTAAGTACACTTTATCACAGACTACCGAAAATTGGCAGCTAATAATCTACATTTAAAACTTTGTCATGTTCATACATTACACATTGTATATTATATTATATACATCATATTATATATTCTATATAAATTACACCAATTATATATATATATATATATCATATAGGATATAGCTGAGCATTTTCTGTATTACACCTCTGTCTCATTTATTATCTTACGCATACAGATATAGATGCAGACACACAGACACACACATGGTATAAAGATATATGTACATATACACGTGTGTGCATGTGTGTGTGTTTTATATAGAGGTGAGTATAAGATTTATATAATATATGTACAGGAAATATATAAATATATATTATACAATATACATATATATTTGTATAGTTTGATAATCTATCTATCAGTCTATCTATCTACCTGGCTATCTGTCTATATATATATATATATATACGTTTATATTACATATCTGTATTCCCCTCTCTTCCTCTCTCTCTCTCTCCCCCTGTCGTACACACACACACAAGTACATATATGCATACATACATAAATATATATACATATATATATATATATATATATATGTATATAAATGTATATATACATCATCATCATCATCATCGTTTAACGTCCGTTTTCCGCGCTAGCACGGGTTGGACGGTTTCGACCGGGGTCTGGGGAGCTCGGGACTGCCCCAGGCTCCAGTCTAGTCTGGCAGTGTTTCTACAGCTGGATGCCCTTCCTAACGCCAACCACTCCGCGAGTGAGTGGGTGTTTTTTACGTGACCTGCACAGGTGCCAGAGGGGTCTGGCATCGGCCACGTTCGGATGGTGCTTTTATGGGGGGGGTGCAGAAATATAGGGGAGCACCAGTGGGAGGGGTGGTTCAGAGGACAGGTACTAGTCAAGTAGAACGTAGGATATCGAGAGAGGGGTAATGCATGGTGAAATAGCGTATTGAAGAGGGGGGTTCAAAGAGTAGACACCTATAATGGTGGTGGGGGGTGCAGAAATATAGGGGAGCAGCGTATTGAAGAGGGGGGTTCAAAGAGTAGACACCTATAATGGTGGTGGGGGTGCAGAAATATAAGGGAGCACCAGTGGGAGGGGTGGGCACCAGTGGGAGGGGTGGTTCAGAGGACAGGTTCTAGGCAAGTAGAACGTAGGATATCGAGAGAGGGGTAATGCATGGTGAAATAGCGTATTGAAGAGGGGGGTTCAAAGAGTAGACACCCATAATGGTGGTGGGGGATGCAGAAATATAGGGGAGCACCAGTGGGAGGGGTGAGCACCAGTGGGAGGGGTGGTCCAGAGGACAGGTTCTAGGCAAAAGTAGAAGTAGGATATCGAGAGAGGGGTAATGCATGGTGAAATAGCGTATTGAAGAGGGGGGTTCAAAGAGTAGACACCTATAATGGTGGTGGAGGAGAAAAACGACATCCGGTATAGTTGGAGCAAAATAGAGATATCCGGTATTGGTGGTGGGGGTGGGTAGGGCGGGCGCGCCGCGAAGAATCGGCAGCCAATTCTATAAGGGAGATAGATCTTAAAATATCAATAACGATAACTAGTGAATTATACAGAATATGCAAAACGAGGCGAGGCGAGGCTGAAATAGTAAACAGAGTGGCGACTAGGGGGATCAGAATAATAATAATTAATAAATAAAATAATAAATAGAGATACGGATGAATTAAAGTTCAAAGATTTCTTATCTTGAGATCATATATATAAATGTATATATACATATATATAAATGTATATATACATATATATATATATTATATATATATATATATATATCTATATATATCTATATATATATTATTATATATATATATATATATATATATATATATATATAAAAACTAGTAGTTTTTGACATTGTACATCTGAGAAGTTTCATGTACCCAGTAAATGTGCTGTAGTAGAACCTGCAATAGCATCAGCATCAGCATCAGCATCATCATCATCATCATCACCATCACCACCACCATCATCATCATCATCATCATCATCATCACCATCATCATCATTATCATCATCATTATCAGCAGCAGCATGAGTAGTAGCAGAGAAATAAGTGGATATGTTGGAGTAGGAGTGAAGGCCAGGCGGGAGTGGGGTGGGGGTGGGGGTGGGGTGGAAATAGCAGAAGTGGGAGGAGGAGGAGGATTTACTATACAAACAGCAATTAATTTGAGAATGCAGTGGAAATATTATTGTAGAGTCCCTTACATGTGGAATGGAGGGAGTTGGAAAAAAAAAGAGGATAAAAAAAAACCCTGTTCAATTAACTGAAATTATCTAAGCAGTTAGTAGAGAGAAACTCCCTTTGGAGGCCAGGTTTTCAGCTTCTGTAAACAAAAAAGCAAGGGAGATAACTGCTTATGTCTACCTTGTGTCAACCAATACCTTTTCAGTGAATTTGCTTGAAAGTAGCTATTGTGTGTGTGTGTGTGTGTGGTGTGTGTGTGTGTGTGTGTGTGTGTGTGCATAAATATATGCATAGGCGCAGGAGTGGCTGTGTGGTAAGTAGCTTGTTTACCAACCACATGGTTCCGGGTTCAGTCCCACTGCGTGGCATCTTGGACAAGTGTCTTCTGCTATAGCCCTGGGCCGACCAATGCCTTGTGAGTGGATTTGGTAGACGGAAACTGAAAGAAGCCTGTCGTATATATGTATATATATATATGTATGTGTGTGTATATGTTTGTGTGTGTGTTTGTCCCCCTAGCATTGCTTGACAACCAATGCTGGAGTGTTTACGTCCCCGTCACTTAGCGGTTCGGCAAAAGAGACTGATAGAATAAGTACTGGGCTTACAAAGAATAAGTCCTGGGGTCGATTTGCTCGACTAAAGGTGGTGCTCCAGCATGGCCACAGTCAAATGACTGAAACAAGTAAAAGAGAAGAAGAGAGTATACCTTCGAAACACGGTGTAGTCGAAGCAGGGGCAACTGAAGAAGGGGAATGGTCCTTGTGTTGTATGTCTTGTACTCTGTTTTTTCATTGTTTGAAAAAGTCCGTTTCCATGGTTTTGTTTTTATATTTTCGTTTCTTGTAGTGTTCTACGTCTTTTTGGTGTCCTGTACCCATATATGCATGTATATATACATGTAGATGTAGGTGTGTACATATATGTATGTATGTATGCATATGTTTTATTTATTAATTTGTTATTATATATATATATATGGCAATTTTTTTTCCTCCGTCTTCCCTTCTCTGGATCTTTCCTTTTCCTATGTTTCTGATGAAGAGCTCCGCTCGAAACGTAAAACCCTCCTTCTTCCCTTCCTTCCTGAGCATCCAATAATACTATATTTGTTCTATGTCCTCACGTTGTTGTGTTTTCTCTTTGTGATTTCATGTTTGGATTAACTTTATATATATATATATATATATATATTATTTTATGTAGAAAAATACAAACTGGGACATCATAGCAATTTTGGCTGATTATATATATAATATATATATATGTACAGAGAGAGAGAGAGAGAGAGAGAGAGAGAGAGAGAGAGGAGAGAGAGAGAAGAGAGAGAGAGAGAGAGAGAGAGAGAGAGAGAATGTGTGTTTGAAAAAGCTCACACACTAGAAAAAAACTTCTTTCCCAAAAAAATAAACAGTTAGTAGCATTCTGATAAAAGATTTCATAACATTTAAAAAAAAGTAATATTTAAAAAAAATTACCTTTACACTTCAAAAACTGTAGTTCTCATAGACTTTCAAACACATATATATATATATATATATAAGGTAATAAATAAAATATATGCATACATAAAACATATATGTACATACCGACATCTACATGTATATATACATGCATATATAAATATATATATAAGTACAGGACACCACAAGAAGACGTAAAAATCAACAGAAACGAAAACGGAAAAGCCATTTGTTACAACAGAAGGACAGATATATATATATATATATATATATATATATATTATATATATATATATATATATATTTCATATATAATATAGGATAAAATTTTCAAAAAATTTTATCAGTGGCCAGCATATTAAAAAATACATTTTAAGGTTAAATTAATAAACAACTTATAAACAAGGGCAAAAGAAAAAAATTCCAATCTCAAATATGCCGAAAATAGACTTAATATTTGGTAATAAGGGAATTTTTTAGAAATCTCTGTCGGCTTGCTTTGGGACGCATGCTTATAGTGGTGAATTATATCTGGTTATTGACGATTTAAGTCTATTTTTGGCATATTTGGCATTGGAATTTTTTCCTTTTGCCCTTGTTTATAAGTTGTTTATAGGAGAGACATTGGTATCCAGAAGACCTACTGTGGCTGAACTCTCATGAAGGGATATCCCTAATGTCCCAGAAACAGCTGTAAGACTACCTTTGTCTTTATAAATGTCCTGAAAATTCCACACAGCCTTGGCTTTGTTGTTTGATTTTATTTAACATATATATATATAATGTATACACACACACACACACACACACATGTGTGTATTTACACACATATATATATATGTATAAATATATATGTATTATCGCTCCGCATTTGAACGGTGCTTATTACATGGCATAAGTGCCTTTCAGGGGATACAGGCACTGACCGCATTCAGATGGTGCTTTTTAGGTACCACTGGCACAGGGAGCTAGTCAGGCGGAACTGGCTTTGACACATAAGCTTAAATAATGCTTATCGCCTGCCACTAGCACAGGTAGCACAGGTGTCAGTAATGTGGCACTGGCATTGGTCTTCTTCTCCTTCTTCTTCTTCTTTCTCCTTCCTCTTCTTCTTCTTCTTCTTCTTTCTCCTTCCTCTTCTTTCTCCTTCCTCTTCTTCTTCTTCTTATTCTCCTCCTTCTTCTTCTTCTTCTTCTTCTATCCTCCTCCTCCTTCTTCTCCTTCTTCTTCTCCTCCTCCTCCTCCTCCTCCTTCTTCTTCTCTCCCTCTCCTTCTTCTTCTTCTCCTTCTTCTTCTTCTTTGTCTTCTTCTTCCGTTAATAGACTGCTGTACCCACCAGCAATTGATGTTTACATACCAGCTTCCACAAATGTGTTTACTACATAAAATTGGCCCATCCAATAATGCTACACTTCTATATTCAGCGGATATTTAAGCAATGAGGTCAAGGAGGATTAATGGGTTTGATAAGATGCCGATGAATGTGTAAGAATTTCTGAAATATGGCACATACACCCAATTGCTCATTTTTGCATCTTCGATTCCATTGTTATTTACATTAGTGGAGGTGCAATGGCCCAGTGGTTAGGGCAGTGGACTCGCGGTCATAGGATCGTGGTTTCGATTCCCAGACCAGGCGTTGTGAGTGTTTATTGAGTGAAAACACCTAAAAGCTCCACGAGGCTCCGGCAGGGGATGGTGGTGATCCCTGCTGTACTCTTTCACCACAACTCTCTCTCTCTCTTACTTCCTGTTTCTGTTGTACCTGTATTTCAAAGGGCCGGCCTTGTGACTCTCTGTGTCACGCTGAATATCCCCGAGAACTACGTTAAGGGTACACGTGTCTGTGGAGTGCTCAGCCACTTACACGTTAATTTCACGAGCAGGCTGTTCCGTTGATCGGGCCAACTGGAACCCTTGTCGTCGGAACCGACGGAGTGCTTCCATCCATATTTACATTAGGCATACTTGCATATGAAACGTCATAACAGATCAGTGATGGCTACAATTTCTGTAGAAAATCAGTGGAACCAACCTTAAGGAATGGTATATGTTTGAGTGTTTGTTTGCTCTTGTTTTGAATCAGTTTTTCTTCTCTTCCTTTCCTCTGAGGAAAACATGCCTGGCCATTGGAAAATACTATCTTACTCGGAAGCAGGTGAAGGTTGGCAACAAGATGGGCATCCGGATGTAGAGAAACCGCCTCAATATATTTGGACTGATCCAAATAGGCGGAGGGCTGGCAGAAACGTTAGCGCGCCGGGCGAAATGCGGGGCCGTATTTCATCTGTCGTTACGTTCCGAGTTCAAAGTCCGCCGAGGTCGACTTTGCCTTTCATCCTTTCGGGGTCGACAAATTAAGTACCAGTTACGCACTGGGGTCGATGTAACTGACTTAATCCGTCTGTCTGTCCTTGTTTGTCCCCTCTATGTTTAGCCCCTTGTGGGTAGTAAAGAAATATATATTTGGACTGATCCAGGCAAGCATGGAAAAGTGGTCATGAAAACGATGATGGTATACAAATAGATAGATAGATAGGTATATTGATAGATATGCAGATTAATAAACAGATAGATGGATAGATAGATAGATGGATAGATAGATAGATAGATAGATAGATAGATAGATAGATAGATAGATAGATAGATAGATAGATAGATATAGATAGATAGATAGATAGATAGATAGAAAGATAGATAGATAGAAAGATAGATAGATAGATAGATAGATACAAGGATAAACAGGTAGATAGATACGTAGATAAAGATAGATACATAGACACTCATACAAACATGTGTGTGTATACATTTATATATGTGTGTATATATGCATATATGTATGTTGTATGTGTGTGTATGTGACTGTGTGTGTGCGTGTGTATATATATGTATATATGTATGCATGCATATATGTGTATTATATATATATATATATTAATATATATTGCATATATATGTGTATGCATATATGTATATATGCATATATATATATGCCCTCTATATAATACTAGCAGTATCGCCCGGCGTTGCTCAGGTTTGTAAGGGAAATAACTATAAAGCATTTTTAGAGAGTTATAGCCAAAAAATAGCAAAAAAATGGAAAAAAAATGATGGTAAATTTTTTTTTGAGAGTAATAAAAGGTTGAGTTGCGTCCCCTAGACAGTCTGTGGTTTGTTTTTTTTTATTCTCGACCCCATATCGAATTTATCGATTTTTTTCAGAACTGGGGGAACTTTTCAAAATTTTCGCTGCGTTAGTTTTGAATTATGACATTGGGCTATGTGTGTGTTAAGTTTCATCAGAATCGGTTGAAAGCCATGGTCAGAGTGAGGGTACGAGAAAACAGACACACAGAAACACGCACAGACAAACTGCCGTTTATATAGAGAGAGATATGTATATATACATATCAGTGTGTATTATATATACATACATACATAAATATATATATATACATATATGTATGTGTGTGTACACATACAGATAAGCATAGTTGTGCATGCACACACACACACACATGCCTACACACACAAACACACACCGAGGAGATCAAAGGCATTTCAGTTTAATAACAAAGTCCAATATTGACCAAAGAAGGAGTCCACCTACCACAGGCAGGTACCAAAGAGAGGAATCTAGCAGCTCCTTAATTGATAAACCCCCACAATCCCCTCCCCCCCACTCCACTCCACCACTGCCACTGTCACCACTACCACCGCCACCACCACCACTGCCACCACCACCACCGCCACTGCCACTGCCACCACCGCTACCACCGCTACCACCACCACCACTGCCACCACCACCACACCACCACTACCACCACTGCCACCACCACCACCACCACTGCCACCGCCACCACCAGCACCACCACGACTGCCACCACCACCACCACTGCCACCGCCACCCTCCTATCATGTGGGTTGAGGGGAGGGGAAGGGGTACCAGCATTCTAACATTTTATCACGTCATGGTTTACAGCCCCCATTTCACCTCCACATCTGGCTGTTACAGTAGAGGTACCTAAGATCAGAGGTGCTCCAGCTGTGACCATCCATAGGTATAGAGGCATGGCTGTGTGGTAAGATGTTTGCTTGCCAACCACATGAATTTGAGTTCAGTTCCCCTGTGAGGTTCTTTGGCCAAACTTTTTCAGCAACAGCACTTTCTGAGTGGATTTGGTAGACAGAAACTGAAAGAAGCCTGTTGTTCATATATATATATACATGTGTGTGTGTGTGTGTGTGTGTGACTTTGTCCTTCATCACTGCTTGACAACTGGTGTTGGTATGTTTACATCCCTATAACTTAGCGGTTTTGCAAAAGAATTAATACCAGGCTTGCAAAAAAAAAAAAAACCAGAAAAGAAGCATCAGGATCCTCTCATTTGACTAAAACTGCATGGCTTGTGCCTCAGCATGGCCAGAGTCTAATGCCTGAAACAAGTAAAATATAAAAGATATTCTTTTACTTGTTTCAGTCATTTGAGTGTGACCATGCTGGAGCACTGTCTTTAATCGAACAAATCAGGACTTATTCTTTGTAAGCCTAGTACTTATTCTGTTGGCCTCTTTTGCCGAACTGTTAAGTTATGGAGGATGTAAACACACCAGCATCGGTTGTCAAGTGATGGTGGTGGGGACAAACAAAAACACATACATACATGTTTATATACGATGGGTTTCTTTCAGTTTCCGTCTACGAAATCTCCTCACAAGGTTTTGGTCGGCCCGAGGCTATAGTGGAAGACACTTGCCCAAGGTGCCACTCAGTGGGACTGAACCCAGAACCATGTGGTTGGGAAGCAAGCTTCTTATTTCTTTATTGCCCACAAGGGGCTAAACACAGAGGAGACAAACAAGGACAGACAAACGGATTAAGTCGATTACATTGACCCAGTGCGTAACTGGTACTTATTTAATCGACCCCGAAAGGATGAAAGGCAAAGTCGACTTCGGCGGAATTTGAACTCAGGACGTAACGGCAGACGAAATACAGCTACGCATTTCGCCCGGCGTGCTAACGTTTCCAGCCAGTTCGCCGCCTTAAGCTTCTTACCACACAACCACTCCTGTAAACTTCTAAACATCTAATTATTAAAGCAGAAAAACAATCAAAAAAGCCATTTCTATTCATTTTTTTCGAATATTTATATTTCATAAGTTTCCAAAAGGTGACTCTGACAGGAATCTCTCACTTAAAAGCAGTTTTCAAACTGATATTTCAGAGTTTGTTATTCTCTGTTTAAATAGAGTAAGTTTAATTCCAAACACACACACACACACACATACACACCCATACACACACATTCTATCAAGGTAATATTTCGCCAAGGCTAGACATGTTTCTTACAAAAGACTGGAAATGAATGGCGCCATTTATATAATGATAATGCTCATTTAGGACCATTCCATGATGTCAAGATTAAGGTAGACACACACACACACATGCACATATGCGTGAACACACACTCACACACACACACACACACACACACATATAATACATACATATATATGACAGGCTTCTTTCAGTTTCCGTCTACCAAATGCACTCACAAGGCATTGGTCGGCCGGGGCTATAGCAGAAGGCACTTGCCCAAAGTGTCACGCAGTGGGACTGAACCCAGAACCATGTGGTTGGTAAGCAAGCTACTTACCACACAGCCACTCCTGTGCCTATATTTTGTTTGTGTGCTAAACTTTAATTAATTTAATTAGTTATTACTTCTGTTAAATGTAAATCATTATGTTTACATATTTCTTCCAGTCTGGTTCCCAGGCAGACATTAGACAGGAAACCCACCCCCCAAAACTCAAAACAACCCATTACATGCTGTCAATGTTATTTGAATATGATTCCTTGGCCTTTAAAACGGGGGGGCGGGGGGGGAGGGAGACTTAACAAATGTGACAAGTGTGATATTGCTGGAACCTGTTTATCTTCCCAAATTCCGAATGTGATATTTGTGAAATGATAATATTGCAATCTATGGGAGAGCAGTTGCTGGTGTTGGACTTGTCTGACAAAGGCTATTATTGTTCCTACTCCTACTCAGGACTCTTTACTCTTTTACTTGTTTCAGTCATTTGTCTGCGGCCATGCTGGAGCACTGCCTTTAGTCAAACAAATCGACCCCGGGACTTATTCTTTGTAAGCCCAGTACTTATTCTATCGGTCTCAAAGTGACGGGGACGTAAACACACCAGCATCGGTTGTCAAGCAATGCTAGGGGGACAAACACACACACACACACATATATATACATACATATATATGACAGGCTTCTTTCAGTTTCCGTCTACCAAATGCACTCACAAGGCATTGGTCGGCCCGGGGCTATAGCAGAAGACACTTGCCCAAGATGCCACACAGTGGGACTGAATCCAGAACCATGTGGTTGGTTAGCAAGCTACTTACCACACAGCCACTCCTGGTGCCAACTGATTCAGCATCCCAGGACAACCCCAACAAAGTGTGCCACCCCCAGCCCCCACCCGCCACCACCATCCGCATTCTTCGGTAATTTTATCTTCTATCTTTTACTTGTTTCAATCACTGGATTGCGACCATGCTGGAGCACCGCTTTGAAGGGTTTTAGTAAAAACAAAACAGACACCAGGATTTATTTTCTTAAGAAAACTTTGATACGTATTCTTTTATTTTTTCTACTCTAGGCACAAGGTCCAGCATTTCTGGGGAGGGGGTGCAGTCGATTAGATCAACGCCAGTATGCAACTGGTACTTAATTTATTGACCCCAAAAGGATGAAAGGCAAAGTCAACCTTGGCGGAATTTGAACTCAGAACATAAGGAGAGACACAGGAGTGGCTGTGTGGTAAGTAGCTTGCTAACCAACCACATGGTTCTGGGTTCAGTCCCACTGCGTGGCACCTTGGGCAAGTGTCTTCTGCTATAGCCCCGGGCTGACCAATGCCTTGTTAGTGGATTTAGTAGACGGAAACTGAAAGAAGCCTGTCGTATATATGTATATATATATATATGTGGTGGGGGGTGTCTGTGTTTGTCCCCCTAGCATTGCTTGACAACCGATTCTGCTGTGTTACGTCCCCGTCACTTAGCGGTTCGGCAAAAGAGACCGATAGAATAAGTACTGGGCTTACAAAAAATAAGTCCCGGGGTCGATTTGCTCGACTAAAGGCGATGCTCCAGCATGGCCACAGTCAAATGACTGAAACAAGTAAAAGAGAGACGAAATACCACTAAGTATTTCGCCCAGCATTCTAATATTTCTGCCAGCTTGCCACCATTGAAAATGCATATTCTATTGGTCTCTTTTGCCCAGCTGTTAAGATAAGGGGATGTAAACAAACCAACACTGGCAGTCAAGTGGTGGTGGGTACAAACACAAACATTAACACAAGCACACATACACACACACTTGCACATATACACACACATATATATATATGATGAGCTTCTTTCTGTTTCTATTTACCAATTCCACTCACAAGGCTTTGGTTGGCCCAAGACTATAGTAGAAGACACTTGCTTAAGGTGCCTTGCAGTGGGATTGAACCTGGTACCATATGGTTGGGAAGCAAACTTCTAAATCACACAACCATACCTGGGCCTATAAAACCACCCCTGACCACTAATCACCCACTTCTACACTAGTTGAAAAATACCATTGGAAATTTATAATTGACTTGTGCACAAGAAGACTATGGCTTTACAACCATGGCCATCACTGAGTAAATCTGTCATATGGCTTCAACTGAAATGTCTCACACCCAGTCATGTGATAGGTCGTGACATCACATGACCCATCTTACAAATCACGTGACAGGTCATGACATCACATGACCCATCTCACAAAATCACATGACGAGTCATTACACCACATGATGAAGCATTATAAGCACAGGAATTGAGCCATGGATTGGAAAAGTAATAATCTGAGAAAGATATTTTTCCGCAATCCGGTGGTCAAGCAAGGCACAGCTTCTGGAATCTGTCAATAAATTGGGCCATTTTGCACGAGCCAACTTCTTACCATGCCTGCACCTATATATATATATATATATATATATATATATATAATATATATATATATAATATATATATATATACTAGCAGTATCGCCCGGCGTTGCTCGGGTTTGTAAGGGAAATAACTATATAAGCATTTTTAGAGAGTTACTTCCCTTATAAATTCGGGCTTTCTTAGCCATTTTTGTTTTGGTGTCTTCAAGCCATGAAGTCGTTGTTCTAAAAGAACGCTGGTTTCCTTCACAACGCATTACGACGTTGATTTCTTTACACTCCCTTCCCCACAGCTTCATGAGGGAGGGAAGGGGGAGAAGCAAACAGGTGCAGCTGTGAGCGTGGACGCCAACTCCGCCGCCATCGACACACGATGCATTTTATGCATTAAAATGGAATAAAAAATGATGTTAAATTATTTTTAAAAATCGTAGACTCATCGTTGACGCGCGCTAATAGTCAGACGGGCTCGATATGAATCACGACTATAAGATACCCGAATTTGGTTAAACTGCACCGCAAAATGTGGGAGGAGTTAGGAATCTAAATCGAAGGGGACAGACACTCACACAACTAGAGTTTTATATATATACATTATATATATATATATATATATATATAATATATATATATATATATATGTGTGGCTGGGTGGTAAGTAGCTTGCTTGCCAACCACATGACCACATGGTTCCGGGTTCATTCCCACTGCGTGACACCTTGGGCAAGTGTCTTCTACTATAGCCTTGGGCCGACCAAATCTTTGGTAGATGGAAACTGAAAGAAGCCCGTCGTTTATTTATATACATGTGTGTGTATATATGTGTGTGTGTATGTTTGTGTGTCTGTCCCCCCACCATCGCTTGACAACCAATGCTGGTGCGTTTACATCCCTGTAACTTAGCGGTTTGACAAAGAGACCGATAGAATAAGTACTAGGCTTACAAAGAATAAGTTCTGGGGTTGATTTGTTCGACTAAGGGCGGTGCTCCAGCATGGCCACAGTCAAACGACTGAAACAAAATAAAAGAATATATATAAAAATATAAATATATATTATCTCAGTGCAGGTGTACCTATATAAATATATATATATCTCGGTGCAGGTGTACCTATATAAATATATATATCTTGGTGCAGGTGTACCTATATATAGACAGGGTGTCCCAAAAGTTTCACCCGATTCTTATTTTGAAAGCTGTTGTAGGTTTTTCCATTAATTTTATTGTATAACACAATGATGAATGATCCATCATCACCATCATCATGATCATGATGATGATCATCACAGGCATCATCCTCATCATCATCGTGATCACCATTATCATTGTTGCCATCATCACCATCACTATCATCATCATCATCATCTTCATCATTCTTTAATACCTGCTTTCCATGCATGCATGGCTTGACACGATCTGATGAGTGAGAGGACCGTGTCTACCTTCTGCATCACCTTTGGCATGGATTCTACAGCTGGATGCCCTTCCTAATACCAACCACTCTACAGAGCAAACTGAGTGCTCTTTTCATGGCACCAGCGCTAGTGAGGTCACCAAGTACCTTGCAAGGCAGGAAAAGGACAAAGCATTAACCTCCCCACCACCCATATTTAAGTGTGTGCGTGTCTGGAGGGTACAAGAGTTCTAAAGACAGGGAAGTAACTTTGTGCCAATTGCTAAGATGCAAAATTATGGCAGAGGGACAAGCACAGGGACCTTGCTATAATGGGGATACACAGGTACCTTGCATTATGTACAGTTGGGTGGCAGTAGCAAAGACGGTAGTGATGGGATGCCAGAGCAAACCCTCAAGGTTGGAGACCCATTTTAAAATCTTTTCCAGCTTTGACTATCCGGCTTTGTAATCAAATAAGATCTTACAGTGAAATTTGAATTACAATGAGATTTAACTGCTACTTTTAGCCAAGATGAGCAACCCAGTTGAGACCATATCATTTACAAGGGGGGAGAAGTCAATCATATTGAACTGTAAGCTGAGATAAAGTCCCGTGGATTAAGTGTCATATTTGAAAGACTTAATACAATCTCAGGTTTCTCGCTAAACTTCTCCTAAATGCCCTTTTGTATCACTAGAAAATAAATGTAACTGCTGCTGCTGTTGTTGTTGTTGTTGTCATTTACCATAAATTTACTCTGGTTCAGTACACTCATAAACAAAAGCATTCCAATGAAGACCACCCTACCTTGTTTTGCTGACAGATTATGTGTCTCAGATTAGTTTTTTCAAGATCAAAGCAGTGGTCCTTTATTGCTATTCCGCCCCCCCCCCTCACCAAGTGACTACATCAAGCCTCAGCCCCAGTTCACTGTTTCTTTACCAATCTGTGTCAGAACACCATTGGTTTGTGATCTTGTATCTTTTATCGTTCAATTGTTGCAGTAATTTTACCATGACCATGACCATGCTGGGGTGTTACTTTGAAGGAATTTAGTAGAACAAATGGACTCCAGGACTTTTTTTTAAAGCCTAGAACTTATTCTATCAGTCTCTTTTGCTGAACTTCTAAATTACATTGGGTGGCGACTAAGTTTCCTTCGTTTTTTAAAATTTTGGCATTTATTGCATTTTTAAATTTTGGAATCTATTTTTTCCGAGAATTCTATTTTTGAATCATTTTGGAATCTATTTTGCTTTTTTCTAGTTAACTTTAGTTAATTTTTGTTTATTTTCAGATCATTAAAATGGAATGTCAAGTTAAGAAAAAAGTGCATTTTCGACACCTCCTCCTTTTTGCTTTTAATCAAGGTTCTAAGGCTGCAAAAGCTGCTCGTGACATTTATGCTGTGTATGAAGAGGGTGCCATAGCTGAAAGAACTGCTCGTGATTGGTATTCCAAGTTCCAAAATGGAAATTTTGACCTCAAAGACGCACCTCATTCTGGCCGTCCAGTTGAGTTCAATGAAGAGCGATTAAACCAACTTTTGCATGAAAATTCTCATGAAGCAACAAGGCAACTGACAGAAAATGGAATGCTCCCACACTGCTATTGAGAAGCATCTTCACTCAATGGGAAAGGGTCAGAGGTATGGAGCATGGATTCTGCATGCTACAAGTGACAACAGCAAAAATCAACAAGCCACAATTTCCGCTGGTTTGCTTGCTCGTCACCGTTCAACTCATGGACACAAGCAACGATTTCTTTACCGAATCATCACTGGTGACGAAAAACGGTGTCTGTACATCAATATGAAGCAGCGTAAGGAATGGCTTAGCCCCAGTAAACAAGTGACACCGCGCGTGAAACAAGATCTTCATCCGCGTAAAACGATGCTGTGTGTACGGTGGGACTGGGAAGAGATTGTCCATTATGAATTGCTTGAACAGAACTAAACGGTCAACACGGCCATTCAAGATAAAAGACCTAATCGGCAGCATGGAGTTCTACTGCACAACAACGCCCGCCCTCATATCACCAATATGACCAAGGAAGCCATTCAAAAGCATGGCTTGGAAGTGCTGCTACACCCACCATGCTCTCCTGATTTGGCATCAACGGATTTCCACCTCTTCTGATCTCTTTCAAATGCTATGCGCAGAGTTTCATTCAATACTGATGCAGAATTGAGAGTTTGGTTGGATCAATTTTTCAAGTCGAAATCGGGTGATTTCTACCAACGAGGTATTGAAAATCTTGTTGAACATTGGGAAGCAGTTGTAAACAAGGGTGAATACATTATTAATTAATTAGTTGTTATTTTTTATTAAACCTTTTAAAAAATTTTAGTTAAATTAAAAAAGATGGCGGGAACTTAGTTGCCAACCCAATATATATATATATATATATTTAAGTAGTTGAATGAATTATCCTAGTATGGATAATTCGGTTAACCAATACCTGGGTAGCAAATTCACGTCAGAAAACACGGTTGAAGCTACATGCCAAGGGCAGAGATCACGTGCTTTCGTGTGGAAATTTGTGTGTTTTTTTTACTATAAATAAATGAAAGAATGGAGTCGAACGACGATTTAACAAAATTCCTTTATTCTAAAAGTTTTTGTTCGTCATGATACTGACATAAGTTCCTTGTCTTTCCTGATGAGAAGGTGGCATAATGCACCCCTTATTCCTTCGGAATTTGGAATATGCAGTCTTTGAAACATATGTCGAGAATAAAGGAATTTTGTTAAATCGTCGTTCGACTCCATTCTTTCATTTATATATATACATATATATATATATATATATTAAGTAGTTGAATGAATTATCCTAGTATGGATAATTCGGTTAACCAATACCTGGGTAGCAAATTCACGTCAGAAAACACGGTTGAAGCTACATGCCAAGGGCAGAGATCACGTGCTTTCGTGTGGAAATTTGTGTGTTTTTTTTACTATAAATAAATGAAAGAATGGAGTCGAACGACGATTAACAAAATTCCTTTATTCTAAAAGTTTTTGTTCGTCATGATACTGACATAAGTTCCTTGTCTTTCCTGATGAGAAGGTGGCATAATGCACCCCTTATTCCTTCGGAATTTGGAATATGCAGTCTTTGAAACATATGTCGAGAATAAAGGAATTTTGTTAAATCGTCGTTCGACTCCATTCTTTCATTTATATATATACATATATATATATATAATCTGACCCACAAAAGAAACACTACACTCATGCTAAACAGAAACTGGTTTATAAACAGATTGCCATAGCATTGATTGAAGGGTGCTAATTAAGAAATTCTTCTTTCCTAATTATAAAGCGTCATTTCCAGAAATATGTTTGACGTCACATGGTGTCATGTGATGACAGAGTGTCCTGGATCCAAAGAGATGAACTCAATATCTTATCTGACCACCGTTAGTGTTGATCACTGTCAGGCATCTTCCGTATATTGAATGCACCAAGCAATTGACGAAGGCCATGGGGATAGCAGCCCACACTCTGTTAAAACTTGCAGCGAGTTGTGCCGCAGTTGTTGGCCTTGGACGGATGTCATTTAGTCTTCTTTGGATTTTGTCCTGCAGGTGCTCTATGGGGTTCAAGTCTGGACCTAGGGAAGGCCATGGCAGTGTCTGGATGTTGTGTTGTTGGAGGAAGTCTTTTGTCAACCTGGCAGTATGGGCAGATTGGAGTTTGGTGCAGCCATCTGGTTTGCCAAAGCTCAGTCAAATCGTCCAACCCATGCCAGCATGGAAAGTGGATGTTAAACGATGATGATGATGTACACATGTATATATATATATATACATAGTTTAAATTTACAGACAACACGTGATTCCAATGATGGGCAAAATATGACACAATGTGAGGCCTCAGCACTTGGTTGATGTAGTGAGCAGCAGTTACCCCATTGCCCCAACCTTGGCCGATGTTTTGGAAGTTCACAAGTCCAAGTTTCTGGTTAAGTGTAATGCCACCCCATACCATGATGCTCTGTCCTCCCCATGCATCTCTTTCTACCACACAGCCATCGGTATGACATCTACCCCTCCTTCTCCAAACCCTAGCTCTGCCATCTGCCACGGAAATGCAATATCAACTTTTGTCACAGAAGACTACAGTCCTCCATTGCAGACGATCTGTGAGGATGAGGCCCCTAGCCAGATGTTGACAAGACAGACTGAAAGATCTCATCCAGTGGCAAACTGTCTCTGCACAAATGGGTCTGTGCTGAGTCCCTATGGTCTGCCTAGCTGATTCCACTGCCCTCCAGAATCAGCCCTGCAAGTGCTGTCAGAGCAGGTGGTGACCTTGACGTGCTGTTGTAACCCTCGGTTGTCCACTGCATGGACAATCATCCATGCTGCTTGTGGCATTGTATCACTCCCTCAGCTGCTCAACTGTCTGAATACTGCAGTTCAAGGCATTAGCAATGACCCATGGATGTTGACCAGCATGAAGACGTCCAATGGCTTGCTTCCTCTGATTTCATGTCAGTCTTGGCATGCTTGCTGCGTTCAGGAAACGGACGAGAGGCTGGTAAATTTGGGTATCCCTTATAACCAATGAGCCCACGTTTTGCATGTGCATCATCATTCTTTTCATAAAGACGTGTTTGCAAGCATCACCATGTTCATGGAAAGGGAGCAAGTCTGAACCTTACATGATATCCTTGTATTTTCAAAAGATAGTGGTGTTGTGGGTCAGTGACATCTTCCTGATGTCAAATTGCGTGTATATATATATATATATATATATATATATATATATATTATATATATATACAGGCTCATGTGCCGGTGGCATGTGAAAAAACATTTGAGTGAGGTCGTTGCCAGTGCCGCTGGACTGGCTTCTGCGCAGGTGGCACATAAAAAGCACCATTTGAGCATGACCGTTGCCAGTACCACCTGACTGGTCCTCGTGCCAGTGGCATGTAAAAGCACCCACTACACTCTCGGAGTGGTTGGCATTAGGAAGGGCATCCAGCTGTAGAAACTCTGCCAGATCAGATCGGAGTTTGGTGCAGCCATCTGGTTTGCCAAAGCTCAGTCAAATCGTCCAACCCATGCCAGCATGGAAAGTGGACGTTAAACGATGATGATGATATACACATCATCATCATCATCATCATCATTTAGCATCCGTTTTGAAACACATGTATATATA
>NC_043020.1:9241065-9256065 GCF_006345805.1 Octopus sinensis
GTGAGGGATTACTGTAAATATATACGAATGTATATTTTTTTCTGGCCTTCTTGAGTCTCAACACTACATTTATAAATCACATTTTCCTGGCGACAATTTCTGCTAATCAGACATACTGATGGGTCCCTACAATTACACTTCTTCGGCCTGTTATGGGATCTAGTATTACTGATCCCTCCGAACCCTTGCCCCCTTCCAATACTATATATATATATGTATACACACACACACACACACACATATATATATATATATATATACATATAATATGACTGTGTGTTATATATAATATGTATATTTGCATGTGTGTGAGTGTGTATATTCCATCCATCCAGCTTCTCTGTTCTCAATTCCAGGGAGGATCATTATATACCTCCTAACATATATATATATATATATATACATGCGCACACACACACACACTTTTATATATATACATATGTACACACATGTACACTCACACACACATGCTTATGTAATACACGTATACACACACACACATATACACATACATTTATCCATATATATATGTGTGTGCATATTTATGTGTATATACATATATTACACACACACACGTTCATATAATCTTTTTTTTTTATAGATATATTTGTTTTGTTTTTGTATGAAGATTTTCAATCTGAAAACATTTTTCTTTTCATCCGATTTTGTTTTTCTTTCCCAACTTTTATTTCTGATAATTTTCTTCACTTTCGGATAATTTTTTTTTTTGTTTTTTGCAGTCTGTATTGCTTGGGTCATTTTCTGTTCGGATATCAGTTAAAGAATTTCTCTGGTTATCCACAGTCAGTCTTTCCTTTGTCGTTCCTCTCTGTCAGTGTCCTTACCCAATAGCTTACACTGTCTCTGATCCTTTCTCATTTTACATCAGTTTTCGGGGCTAATTCAGTTTCGCATCTCTCCTTGAATAATGCATTTGTTTCGAAAAAATTTCTTCAGATTCCTACTCTTTACTCTTTTTTACTCTTTTACTTGTTTCAGTCATTTGACTGCGGCCGTGCTGGAGCACCGCCTTTAGTCGATCAAATCGACCCCGGGACTTATTCTTTGTAAGCCTAGTGCTTATTCTATTGGTCTCTTTTGCCGAACCGCTAAGTGACGGGGACGTAAACACACTAGCATCGGTTGTCAAGCAATGCTAGGGGGACAAACACACACACACATATATATATACATATATACGACAGGCTTCTTTTAGTTTCCGTCTACCAAATCCACTCACAAAGCATTGGTCGGCCCGGGGCTATAGCAGAAGACACTTGCCCAAGATGCCACGCAGTGGGACTGAACCTGGAACCATGTGGTTGATTAGCAAGCTACTTACCACACAGCCACTCCTGCGCCTAATGCATTTGTTTTGAAAAAAAATTTCTTCAGATTCCTGCGTTTACGATGTCGGAGATTACGGATATGCAAAAAAAAAATTTTTTATCCTCCCCCCCCCTACCTCTGCTTGAAGTCTATTTAACTACCAATGTATATTTTTCTCTGGCCTTCTTGAGTCTCAACACTACATTTATAAATCACATTTTCCTGGCGACAATTTCCGCTAATCAGACATACTGATGGGTCCCTACAATTACACTTCTTCAACCTGTTACGGGATCTAGTATTACTGATCCCTCCGAACCCTTGCCCCCTTCCAATACTATGATCCACCAATATTATTTACACATCATTGTGCTGTTTTCAGCAGGTATATTTATTCTATTGTTATTCTTACTATTACCATCATTATTATTATGACTAATATTTTTTATTACCATTATCACCTACTATATCCCTATTATTACCACCAATCATATTCATATAATCATCACTAATACATTATTATGCTGTTTATATATTTATATATTACTAACTATAATATTTTTAATGTCAACTTTTATATCTGTTCCGTAGATATAAATAATATTGATATATAATAATAATAATAATAATAATTGTGTACAGTGCTCAGGTGCACTACAACTCATCTAAAGTGTATATATAATCAGGTGTAGTTTCCGGCGGATTTCGGAAGCATGAGGGCCTTAAAAGATGCAGTGTCATGGCAGTCAACAACTGACGCAGGCATTTATTCCATGCTTCAGCAACTCTGAGCGTGAAAAATGTTTCCGAAAGTCATGGGAGCTGTATTGTTTTCTCTGACTTTGTAGGCATGTCCACGTGTGTTAGACACATGGAGATCAAAAAGGTGTTCAGTGTTGTTGTTGGTGAGGTGGTTGATAACTTTGTGGGTGTTTACCAAGTCCGTCGCCGAACGCCGGAGCTTCAGTGAATCCATGCCCAGGGAAACAAGGCGCTCAGAATATGGTAGGTGTCTGATGGAGGGTATGCGTTTGGTTGCATGTCTCTGGACAGATTCCAGGAGGTCAATGTTCTGTGCAAGATAGGGGTTCCAAACTGATGATGCGAATTCCAAGTGTGGTCGTACCATAGCTGTATACAGTTTTAAATAGATGGCTGGAGAGCGGCTAACAAAAGACCTTGCTGAGTGATGCCAAGACACCCTCGGCCTTCCTGACAATCTTAGAGATATGCTTTGTCCAACGCAATCACTGCTGACAGTGATGCCTAGGTCACGCTCGCAAGAGGATTTCTTGATATCAGTGTTGTGGAGGGAGTATGTGAACGCAGGGTTTTTTCTCCCAAAATGCATGGTGGTACACTTGTCCACAGCCAGTTTCAGTTGCCAGTCTGTGATCCATTGCTGCATTGTGTCTAGGTCTGATTGCAGGAAAGAGTTGTAGACATCAGGATCTGTCCTCTTGATTTCAAGGTACAGCTTGATGTCGTCTGCATATTTCAATACTGTGGCATTCTTTAAATTGGCATCTATGTCGTTAATGTATGCCACAAACAAGAGGGGACCAAGGACAGATCCCTGTGGTACACCCGATGACATCTCATATGGTGTAGAGTGCTGTCCTAGAACTGTGACTACCTCCTTTCGGCTGAGGATGAAGGATTTCAACCAGTTAAAAAGGTCATCCCCCACACCCATTGCAGAGAGTTTCACCATAAGCCTTTTTGTGTGGCACAGAGTTGAAAGCCTTAGCAAAGTCAAGGTAGACAACATCCACCCATGAGCCACTGTCAGTAATCTGAGTAATGTCCTCAGGAACTCGACAAGCTGGTCACTGCAGCTGGAGTTAGGGACAAATCCATATTGTGAGGGTCGGATGAGACTGTGAGAGCTCCAGAAGTTCCAGAGTGTTTCTCTGACACACGATTCCATCAGTTTTGCAATACAGCTAGTGAGACTGACTGGGCGATAGTTGACAGGTGATGTGCGGTCGCCCTTTTTGAACAGAGGAATGACACTGGCAGTTTTCCACTGCTCCGGAGTAGCACCATTGTTGAGACAGTACTGGAAGAAAATAGAAAGCTGGTGTAAAAGGAAGTGCCTGCCACGTTTGAGAAGCAGGTATGTAACTCCATCGAGACCAGGGGAGGCATAGTTGCGCTTATTTTGAAGGTGACGTCGCAGCATTGCAGGTGTAAATTCCATAGTTGTTATGGAGTTTGCTGTTAGTGATGGTGAAGATGGTACATTTTGACTTTCAACAGTGAATATGTTTGCATAGCACTCGGCAATGAGTTCTGCGCATTCCTTGGGGTCGTCAGTGATCTGTTTGTGTGAGGGTTGCGAAGAGGGCCCACTGGAGAGTGAGGTCTCTGCTTTGAGTGCACATATTTCCAGAAAACCTTGCTGTCAGGATTGGCTGCTATGCACTGTTCAAATTCAAGCACTGCTTTTTTTGTCACTTGCTTGAGATGGTTGGAGGATTTATTCCGCTTCTTCCTGTTGGTGTCTGATTTATGCAACCTGTATTCCCGTTCAGCAGTCCGACGTTCCCTCCTGGCAAGTCGGACCGCTGAAGTTTCCCAAATTGCCCTTTTGGGGCGGTTCTTCTTTTTTTGTTTACGTGGCACTGATGCTGCACATGCTGCCCATATTGAGTCCAGGATACTCTGGAGTATAGTATTCACATCTCCAGAGTTGTAGAATTCACGCCAGTTTGGGTGCTGTAGTTCAGTGTGGTACAGGTTCCAATCTGCTCTCTTCCAATCGAAGGAAGCAGATTGGAGATGGTTCAGGTTTTTGTTGCCCGCAAGAGCCAGATTGGCGATGATCATAGCATGATCAGAGTCACCTAGAGGTTCCTCCGTAGTGCAATTGATAACCGCTTCAGGAGTTGTGGTGAAGAGCAGGTCCAAGGTGTTGTCGCCTCTTGTTGGAGAGGTGACTACTTGTGACCAGTTTGAGTCCAGCACAAGCTCAACAAAATCGTTTGCACTCTGTATATGTATATGTTTGATCTTTCTGTGGATTTTGTAATGTTCCTTTAGTTGCTGCTCACATTGCCTCCCCTTGGATTAATAAGTGTACATATATATATATATATATTTATATTGTATAGAGGGCATTATTATACATAAATGCCTCATACTAAGAGGGACATAAGTCATTACTACCAAAATTTCACTAATCGTACCTAATGCAGTTTTCCAAAGCAAGACATTTAAAAAATGAATTTAGTTCTATATCACCTGTGATTTCATACTTAACGCTAAAATACGTCTATGTTCATCAGTAGAACTGATTCTGAACACATCATAAATAACGACCACATTACCTACCTGGCGAAGTCGAACAGACATCTACTCTCTCCGGCGAAGCACATGGAGATGTTTATAATCATATATTCGGTAAATGGCGGGCTTTCTCGAACTGCATGTCGGGTAGGAAAAGTTTTTCTTCAGAATAAATTTAACAATTAAGGATAACTTCTTAATAAGGAATCTTAATGTTAAGATTCCTTATTAAGAAGTTATCCTTAATTGTTAAATTATATATATATATATATATAATGGGGATTTGATACTTGAAGTAGCACAGAATCTGAACCAAACTGTTTTGAATAAAACATGCAACTCCAAATAAATGTGTTGATTGCCCTTTCTTTCATTTGTCCACTCACTTGAATTTTTACCAGGTTGTCCACACTGAAGATTGAAGCCTGGTGCAGCCATCTGGTTCGCCATCCCTCAGTCATACGTCCAACCCATGCTAGCATGGAAAGCGGATGTTAAACAATGATGATGATGATAGGTATATCATATTTTCCATCTGTTGTCTTCCTTATATATATATATATATATATATATATATATATACATACAATTATATTTCTCTTAAATATGAATTTTACCAAAAAGGTTATTTTTTTTGTCTGCTGGCCACTGATAAAACCCATTAATTTTAATGGTTTCATCCTTTAATTATATTTAGATGTATCCTATTCACTGAGAGTCAGTTTAGTTACTCCTGTACTATTCTGACCAAATACACAGATGTTGAGGTGGACTTCAAAATTAGATGCATATATGTTTGCGAATATTTGTATGCACTTGCATTTTGCATGTGCATTAATGCGGGTATGTATAAAAATTTTCATTTATTTCACTCAGTATGTTTTGCTGATGAAGGAAAATTTGTTAAATTAATCCCAAAACTGATCAATCCAAAACTATTTAAACTATTTTATGAATTTTTGGTCATTCCACTTTTCCTGGTTTCAACCTGAGTATATTATAAGGTGGTCCTTCAGAGTGGCTGGACGTATTTAGCATTTGTTTTCAGCATAGAGGCATCGTAGCTTCTGTGCTCTTAATTATAATTCTGTTCTGTACAATTATATAATCTCTTAAATATGAATTTTACCAAAGAGTTATTTTTTATCTGCTGGCTACTGATAAAGTTCATTAATTTTAGTGGTTTCATCCTTTGATTATGTATCTCTTTTACTCCTTTACTTGTTTCAGTCATTTGACTGTGGCCATGCTGGAGCACCGCCTTTAGTCAAGCAAATTGACCCCAAGACTTATTCTTTTTGCCGAACCACTAAGTGACGGGGACGTAAACACACCAGCATCGGTTGTCAAGCGATGTTGGGGGACAAACACAGACACACACATACATACGTGTATATATATATATATATATATATATATATGTATATATATATATATTATATATATATACGACATGTTTCTTTCAGTTTCCATCTACCAAATCCACTCAAAAGGCTTTGGTCGGCCCAAGGCTACAGTAGAAGACACTTACCTAAGGTGCCATGCAGTGGGACTCTGAACCTGGAACCATGTGGTTGGGAAGCAGCTTCTTACCACACAGCAACTCCTGTGCCCATTTATACATACATATATTTGTGTATATATATAAATCATTATCATCATTATTTAATGTCCGTATCCATGCTGGTATGGGTTGGATGGTTTGACCAGAGCCTGCAAGCTGGGGAGCTGCACCAGACCCCAGTCTGATTTGGCATGGTTTCTTCGGCCAGATGCCCTTCCTAACATGCCAACCACTTTATAGACTGTGCTGGATGCCTTTATGTGGTACTGTAAGGGTGCTTTTGTGTGCCACTACCTCCAGTGCTTTATAATACATATTTCTTTATTGCCCTCAAGGGGCTAAACATAGAAGGGACAAACAAGGACAGACATAGGTATTAAGTCGATTACATCGACCCCAGTGTGTAACTGGTACTTAATTTATCGACCCTGAAAGGATGAAAGGCAAAGTCGACCTCGGCGGAATTTGAACTCACAACGTAACGGCAGACGGAATACCTATTTCTTTATTACCCACAAGGGGCTAAACACAGAGGGGACAAACAAGGACAGACAAATGAATTAAGTCGATTATATCGACCCCAGTGCGTAACTGGTACTTAATTTATCGACCCCGAAAGGATGAAAGGTAAAGTCGACCTCGGCGGAATTTGAACTCATGATGTAACGGCAGACGGAATATACCGCTAAGCATTTCGCCCAGCGTGCTAATGTTTCTACCAGCTCTCCGCTTTATAATACAACCAGAAGGATCGGTCTTAACCCTTCTTCTGTTGGGTCAGGGTTTTCTTGACCCAGGCCAGGCTTCAGTATCTCGGTCCTTCGTCATCTCACCTGAAAGGTTCAACTTCCTGAGGTCATTATATATCATTTATATGCATATACACATATACGCACATTCAAATAGCCACATTATACATTCCTCCCATGACCCGTGAGAAAATAAACGACAACACTAAAACATTTTTCTTCATTTTTCCCCATTTCCTTCTGTTTTATGTTTGTTTTTAATTTTTATATTCTTCTTGCTCCTCTTACTGTTCTTATTCCTGTCATCTCTGCCCCCCTCTCTCTCTCTCTTCCTTCTCTAATACAGATCTACATTTCTGTCTCTACTCATCCTACCACTCCCAATACTCCCTGTCACTCATTTTCTTTCTCTGTCTGTCTCTCTCTCTGTCTCTCTCTCTGTCTCCCTGTCTGTCTCTCCCTCTCTCTGTCTCTCTCTCTGTCTGTCTGTCTGTCTCTCTCTCTCTATGTGTGTGTGTCTCTCTCTCTTTCTCTCTGTCTCTCTCTCTCTCTCTTTCTTCCTCTCTCTCTTCAAACTTTCAGTACACAATCTACCTGCATCCTTCCCTCTCTCTCGCATCCTCTCTTTTCTTCACTCTTTCACTCATTTCTTCCTCTTCTCATTCACTTCTCTCTTTCTTCTCTGGTATTCTTCCACTCTTTGTCCTTCACCTCTCTGTTTATCTTTCTATCTATCAACTGTTTTATCTATCTATTCTTTTACTCTCACTCTCTATCTAGCTATCCATCTTTTTATCTAAGTATATTTCTATTTTTATCTATCTACCTATCTATCTGTCTGTCTGTCTATGTAACCATCTATCTGTCTATGTATGTATGTATCTATTTATCTATCTATCTATGTATGTAGCTATCTATCTATCTATGTATGTAGCTATCTATCTATCTATCTATCTATCTATCTATCTATCTGTCTGTCTGTCTGTCTGTCTATACACCACACAACCCACAGATCCCTATTGATCAAACGTGTTTTTTTTTTGTGCCCCACCCATCCCACCTCGAAAAGAAAAAATTCTACATTGTATTTCGTCCATTTTTATTCTGTGTTTAGCCCTGTGTGGCTACAATAAAAAGTTATCTCTATCTATCTGTCTGTCTGTCTGTCTGTCTGTGTATGTATGTATGTATGTATGTATGTATCTATCTATCTATCTGTCTATCTATCTTTTTTCTCTCTTTCGCTTTCTCTCTCTCTCTCTCTCTATCTGTCTATCTTTTTCTCTCTCTCTATTTATTTATCTATCTATCTTTTTTATCTCTCTCTCTCCCCCACCTATCTACCCCAACCTCTTCCTCACCTTCACTTTCTCTTTCTCTAACTCCTCCTTTCCTCCCACACCCACTTTCCCCCTCTTATTGTCTCCCTCACACTCTCACTCATTGTCCCTTTAGTTCATTCACCTTGCTCCCCCACCCCCATCACTCTCTTATGTACATAAATTATCCCTGTCTGAGCAACTTTACACACTTTCAAACTTTCTCACACACACACGGACACATACACACATACAATCACAAACACACACACACACACATACAATCACAAACGCACACATACAATCACAAGCACACACACATACTATCACAAACACACGGACACATGTACACATACAATCACTAACACACACACACATACAATCACAAACGCACACATACAATCACAAGCACACACACATACTATCACAAACACACGGACACATATACACATACAATCACTAACACACACACACATACAATCACAAACGCACGCATACAATCACAAGCACACACACATACAATCACTAACACACACACACATACAATCACAAACGCACACATACAATCACAAGCACACACACATACAATCACAAACACACACACACATACAATCACAAACGCACACATACAATCACAAACGCACACATACAATCACAAGCACACACACATACAATCACAAACACACACACACATACAATCACAAACGCACACATACAATCACAAACACACACATACAATCACAAACGCACACACACATACAATCACAAACACACGGACACATATACACATACAATCACTAACACACACACACATACAATCACAAACGCACACATACAATCACAAACACACACATACAATCACAAACGCACACACACATACTATCACAAACACACGGACACATATACACATACAATCACTAACACACACACACACATACAATCACAAACGCACACATACAATCACAAACGCACACATACAATCACAAACACACACATACAATCACAAACGCACACACACATACAATCACAAACACGCGTGTACACATGCACGTACACACACATACACACACTCTCTGTCTCTCACTCACACACAATCTTCTCCCCCCTCTCTCACACACACCTTCAGACATTCCATCATTTATAATCTAAATTATTGAAGAAAACCTCACAGATTCTCTCTCTCTCTCTCTCTCTCTCTACCACACTGAATTCTGGGATTGTTCAGATTAAAGATTGAGGATCAAGCACTCCTACCACGCTACTGCACATGTCAACCTCGGATTATTACTACTAAGGGTTCTCTCTTCTAGTTTGACCATACCTCATATCTCAACTCTTTATAGTGAGGGCTTTGAAATTCGTAGCCATTTTGTTGAAAACCTGGGTTGTTAATAATAATAATAATAATAATAATAATAACAGGGGAATCATTGGTTTGTTGCTTTTGTGCTGAAGAATTAGGCTGTTAAGGGCTCATTTACTAATTCCTGTCAGTGTAAAATCTTGGACTGTTAGTATTAAGGCTCATCTTTCTTTTTATCTCATTATATCAAAGAATTAGGCTGTTAATATTAGGGATTGCTTATCTATCCCTATCATATAGAAGACCTGGACTGCTAATAAGAGGGAATCAGCTATTTGTGACTTCAGTCTTAGATATACAAGGGGTCGAGTCAATCCACTTGTTGCTGTTCCTGATGGAATTCTGTTGAATATCTGACACCTGACATGAGTAACACTGAAGTTCCTTATATAATAGGTAAGCTGTTTCTTCTTAATATTTGTAAATCTTAAGTGTTAACCCTAGAACTAGACTGTTAACCTCCAACAAAGCTAATGCATCAAGTGTCAGCTGTCTTTCCTGACCATTTTTACTGGCAGGAAGGGGTTAAACTTCTAAACAGACCCATCACTTGGCCGTTTATAGTTAGAGAATAGGCCCCAATTTTTTCTCTAAAGTATTTCTATCTGCTATTGATCCTTAACAAATTTAGATCTAGTCGCTTTAGTTTACACTTGGCATAGAATAGCGGATCGCAAATTATACCCTTAAAAATATTTCTGTCTGAACAAATAACATTTAGGGATAAGTTATGTTTTCCTGATGTTCTCAAATCTTGTTTGATTGTTCAAAGGATTAGATTTTTGCTGCTAAAATCTAAAAGTATAAACCATTTAAAGTAGGGCTGGTCTGATAAAACTGCAGTGTTTAAATTTGGGGGTTATATCTTGTATCCCTGAAAACATATTCAAGTCTCAGTTACTAAGATTAGGGGCAAATTAAGTGAGAAATAAAGTGAATATAAGAGAGACACACAGTTAGTCCCTTAAGACAGTTAAATTGGTGACTCCTTAAGGATAGACAAATTCTATTAGTCTGCAGTATACAGAACTTTGGGATTAATTCATTAGCATTTGGAGAAACTTTCAGTTAATTCTTCAACATCTTCAAGCACAGTAAGTAATTCAGTGAAACATTTTGTCCGTCTGTCTATCAATCTATCTGTCTGTCTACATGTCTATATTCCTGGTTATCTATTTATCTATCTATCTGTCTGTCTGTCTTTTTTCTTTCTATCTATCTATCTGTCTGTCTGTCTGTCTGTCTGTCTGTCTGCCTGCCTGTCAGTCTGTCTGCCTGCCTGCCTGTCTGTCTGTCTATCTGTCAATCTGTCTGTCTGCTTGCCTGCTTCTCTGTCTGTCTGTTTATCTATATGTGTCTGTCTGTCTGTCTATCTATCTATCTATCAGTTTGTCTATTTGCTTGCCTGCCCCTCTGTCTGCCTGTCTACCTGTCTGCCTGCCTCTCTGTGTGTCTGTGTCTATCTATCTGTCTGTCTGTTGGTCTGTCTGTCTATCTGTCTCTCTCTCTTTCTCTCTTTGTATTTATGTATATGCGTGTGTGTATGAGTCAATATACATTCGTATGTTCAATATATATGTGTGCGTGTGCATGCGTGTGTGTGGGTTGGTGTATGGGTACATGTATGTATGTGGCATGTTTACGCAATAATTCAAGCATTTGTATGTGTTTATACAAGTATATGTATGTATCATTCTCTCCCTCTCTTTCTCCATATATCCACGTGTATGTATGTGTGTCTATATATATATATACTTGGGAACAAGTGACATGAACAGTTTCTTCGGAGATTTCATCCCAGCATTTTCCGAATGGTGCTCAAGAACTCTGAGACTCATGTAAGAATTAGCACAGGTTTTGCTTTCAAGGATAGACCATATGCCAAAGTCCATCGGATTCAGGTCTCTGAAAACATAGTTGCTAGAATTAGACGTCGTTAGAAAAAATCTAAGGAAGCTGTTACTTTTGTTGGTAACAAAAGGCCTCCCTCTCACAGTGAAACGCAGACTGTATGACGTATGACACATGCACACGGACAGCAATGCTACATGGTAGTGAATGCAAAGGACCTGAAAAGGGTTGAAATAAGTATGCTCCACTAAATGTACAATATCGCTGTAAATGTACAAGAAAGTGCAAATGTGTTGAGAAAAAAATTGAGCCTAAAGAAATTGGATAGAGAGTGTAAGGGTTAGGATCATTGTGCTGATATGGCTGTGTGATGTGTATGGATGATGATGGTGGCATAGGGAAGTGCTGATCTCTAAATATGGAGGGAATCTGTTGAAGAGGAAAGTCCAGGAAGACATGGAACGAAGGGGAGAGAAATGATTTAGATGTTGATGCTGACAGACAAGATGGCAAAGGACTGAGAGGATTGGTGGTTTGTTGTGCTTGAGAAGTTCCATCTAGCTTAGCAAAACCGGGGCCCTAATGGTATCTCGTTGTTGTCTCTTCCCCTGCACACAATCTGCTCCTGAGAAGACGCCCACAACTTATCTTCCTTACACACGCTCCCTCCACCCGTGCTCCCCACTGACTGAATACCCCTCTCCTCCATTTCCTGCATCTCTTCTGTGCTTTTGCAAACTTACCCGCCCACTCACCCTGCCCAGTCCTCTGCACCACGCCGGTTATGCAGGTGCGAATATTCCTCAACCTCACTTGAAGGGTCTTTATCTTTGTAAGTTCTTTGGTGACCTCCCTGATGCTGGTGCTACATAACAAGCACCCAGTACATGCTCTAAAGTGGTCGGCATCTGGAAGGCCATCCAGCCATAGAAACCATGGCAAAACAGAGAGCAGAGCTAGGGGTAATCTTTTGACCTGTCAGCTCCTGTCAAACCATCCAACCCATGTCAGCATGGAAAATGGACGTTAAATAATGATGATAAAGATGATGATGATATGCATACGTGTGTGTGTGTGTGCATGTGTATGCATGCTTATGTGTGTGTATGCATATCCATTCATGGTGAGTGCAGAGGTATATAATATACTCCACCAATTTTCTTTCAGATAGACAAGTTAAATTCTTTATCTACATACCATCCCCTACACACACACACATGTGTGTGACTGTGAATATGTTTTAGTTTCATTATGTCAGAGATAAAATTTGATAAATCCGATAAAGTCAGTTTCTTGGATGCACTTTCACCACAGTCTATGTGTTGTTGTCATGGGTTCTGGTAGTGGGTGGATCCAGCACATCGAGATTGTAGGGCCTGCCATGTTCAATACCGTGTATGGCCTCCCAGGGTATTCAAAACGGCCATACAACATTGATACTAGGAATGCATGAGGCGGTTCACAAAAGCCATTGGCACCTGCGCCCAGACCCTGAGGAAAGCTACCACCAATTCCACATGAGTTTTTGGCCTTGGGACCACCTGGTTCAACTATCTCAGGATTTCATCCCACAGGTGTTCAATTGGGTTCAAATCCAGGTTGAGAGCTGGCCATGGCATGGTCCTAGTGTTGTGTTGTTGCAGAAGGTCCATGGTAACCCTGGCCGTGTGGGAGGGAGCATTGTCCTGCTGGAACACGTGGCTATGGTGACACGTGAAGAAGGGCATGATGTGAGGTCTTAGGATCTGGTCAACGTAGTGCTGTGCTGTGATGCCATTCCCTCTGCCTGCACCAACATTTTGGAACACATGGTGCCCAATTCTCTGATTCAGGCCTATAGCACCCCAAACTATGATGCTTTAACCACTCCATACGTCTCTGTAGCATTCACCCCTCCTACGCCACACCCTCACTCTGCCATCCGAGGTAGAAACACAGTACCGGCTCTTTTCAGAGAAAACTGTTGACCTCCATTGTTGATACCACCAATGTCGGTGCTGTGTAGCCCTCTGTAGACGTACCTGATGGTGGCAGGTGGTGAGGACAGGCCCTTTAGCAGGATGACAGCAGCGCAGGTTGTTGGTGGTCAGTTGATGTCATACCATGTCATTGCTGATGAGTTGCTGTCCAGTGCCAATGGTCTTGCGGGCTGTCACGCTGGCCAGTCTGAAGTGATCACGGATGTGTTGCAGGTGGATGAAGTGGTCCTGCATGGGCGTGGTCATCTGGGGGTGCCCTCTGCAGGCACAGTCTACAGTGCTGTTGGTGTTGTTGTATTGCTGTTGCATGAGATGGATGGTGCTGATATGGACATTGTAAGCTTTCGCAACAACCAGGACACGCTGCCCTGCTTGCAATCGGTCGATAGCTTGTTCTCTCTGCACTGCTGACAATCGGCTCATACTTGATGCTTCCAAATTACGAATGCCAGGAACGCGGTTCAAGTTGATTTTTATACCCAAAACCTTCATGAGATGCACATGCATTTCGGTTTTCATGATAATTATTCGCGACTACCACCCACGGCATTCAACGCAGCTGCGTTTTAGCGTCTCATTTCAGGGAAAGTTGAAAGGTTTCCTGCAATTTGGGTCTCAGCCATAAACCAGAAAGTCTTGGAATATTTACACTTACATCCCTGAAATAAATTCTCAGAATTTACCATATAAAAATGACATTTGGAAAAATTGCATTTCTTTTGCAGTTCAGTGTATATATATTATATGTGTATCACATGGTTCCGGGTTAAGTCCCACTGCATGGCATCTTGGGCAAGTGTCTTCTCCTTTAGTCTTGGGCTGACCAAAGCCTTGTGAATGGATTTAGTAGATGGAAACTGAAAGAAATCCGTCATATATATATATACATACATATATATATGTATGTATGTTTGTATCTCTGTGTTTTTCCCCCCGCCATTGCTTCACAACCGATGTTGGTGTGTTTATGTCCCTGTAATCTAGTGGTTCAACAAAAAAAAGACTAATAGAATAAGTACTAGGCTTACAAAGAATAAGTCCTGGGGTGAATTTGTTTGATTAAAAGGTGGTGTTCCAGCATGGCTGCAGTCAAATGTCTGAAATAAGTAAAAGAATATATATATATATATATATATATGCATGCATGTATGTATGTATGTATGTATGGATGCATTCTCCTTCCCAATCATGCTCCCACTTTCCTCTTGCATATGTGTCCCTCCCCACCTTCACTACCATTTACCTCCTCCTTTCCCTCTCCTTTTCTTCCTCCTCCTCCTGTGAGAGACCAGATCTGGCCAGTTTGAACATAAAACAGGTAGAATATTTTTGGCCGGATATGGCCGGTTTAAATGCTAAAGGGTTAAAGATGTTTTTGTTGAATATTGTTATTGTTTTTGTTGAATAAAATTTGTTGAAAAAAAAGCCACAATAACTTGCCGGAAGACCCTGTGCACTCCCACAGGTGAAACACAGAGTAGCAAGAAACTGACCGAACCGAAATAAAATATATTATTAATCTCTATTATGGTCTCTGTCCTGCCCACTCACCCAG
>NC_043020.1:9268565-9271065 GCF_006345805.1 Octopus sinensis
CTCTTCTGGCCTGGTTTCTACAACTGGATTCCCATTCTAACGAACAACCACTTTTACAGAGTGGGTGCATTTTAGGTGGCACCAGTATCAGTACTTTTTTATGTGGTACCAACACCAGTGCTTTTTACATGGTGCCAATCATCATCATCATCATCATCATCGTTTAACATCCGCTTTCCATGCTAGCATGGGTTGGACGGTCCAACTGGGGTCTGGGAAGCCCGAAGGCTGCACCAGGCCCAGTCTGATCTGGCAGTGTTTCTACAGCTGGATGCCCTTCCTAACGCCAACCACTCCGAGAGTGTAGTGGGTGATTTTATGTGCCACCGACACAGGTGCCAGACGAGGCTGGCGAATGGCCACGCTCGGATGGTGTTTTTTATGTGCCACCGACACAGGTGCCAGACAAGGCTGGCAGATGGCCATGCTCGCATGGTGATTTTTATGTGCCACCGACACAGGTGCCAGATGAGGCTGGCGAACGGCCACGCTCAGATGGTGTTTTTTATGTGCCACCGACACAGGTGCCAGACGAGGCACCAATATCTACATTAAATACTCCTTGGTTGGTTTGTGAGTCTGCCTGGTTTGTTACGGTCTTCAGCAAGACTTTCACCTCTTCTTTTTCTAATAATGTAACTTTGATGCCTAATTTTCCAAATCAAACAATTTATCTTTCTTGTATGTAACCACAAAGTTTGATCTGAATATCAGAACAAGAAGCATATTTTTTTTTTATCCTTCTGTAACTGCATTCAGTCATTAGACTGAGGCCATACTGGAGCATCACCTTTAAAAACACTTTTAGAACCGAATAAATCAAACCCAGTATCTTTGGTATTTATTTCATCATATTTATAAGATACAAAATGCCAAATAGGGATACAAAATAATCAGACATGAACACCACCAGGTATTTTTGCTTAAACGTATCATTCATATATATACATGTATGTGTGTATTGTATATATAGAAATGTATTACACACACATACACACACGTGTGCATAGTAGAAGTCAACTCTGAGTAAGACTATGTAAGACTATTTCCTAAACACAGTAAGTCTGTGCAAATGTCCCAAGAGTCCAAGAAGTTTCGTCGTCGTCGGGCATTGGTCGGCCCGGGGCTATAGCAGAAGACACTTGCCCAAGATGCCACGCAGTGGGACTGAACCCAGAACCATGTGGTTGGTTAGCAAGCTATTTACCACACAGCCACTCCTGCGCCTATGTAAAACAAAATAACAAAAATATTTCAAGAACAAGAATATATAAAAATATAATCCCTGCTAAACGTGGCCTCACACAACAGGCGTTTGGTGAGAATCATGTCAGGAATATACAAGTGTCTATTGTTGAGTTTCCCACACAACGTGAGACTTTTAAAACAAAAACGCAGTGTTGCGTTTGGACAACCTCCAAAACCTGAATTTCTTGTTTGTCTGAGACCAAGTTAAATGACCTTGTCCACACATTCTGCTCACCACGCAACATGTTGGTAGTGAGAAGCAGTTGTGTAAATGTGCCCCACCTGGTGTTAGTTTAAAAGCAAGGTCACTTACATAATAACCCCGGGTCACTATTTTTAGAAGTGGCAGCCAATTTGTAAGACCAGAATTTCCAAGACTTCAAGGATGTCATAATCTTTCCCAGTTTGACCAGTCCTAATCAAATGGACAGGTAGTGATGTTAGTTAGTTAGTTAGTTAGTTAATTTGGCTCAAAAGCAAATAGCAAGGCCATGTAGGGGGACATGGAGTTAAGTACAGGGTGGTGTTCATGTAAAGAGTTCAGGCCACATGAGGTCCAGGGAGGCTTGGAACAAAGCGGTCGTCGGCATCTTCACCATCTCGTCTGGCAGCTTGTTCCACGGATCCGCAACCCGGACGGAGAAAGCTCCTCTCCTTCGATTGAGATGAAATCGTCGCAGGTAGAGCTTTTCGGAATGACCCCGCAGAAAGGTATTGATATTGATATTGTGGCAGAAAGGTATTGATATTGAGGTATTGATGATCATCCTGAATGAGGGTGGTAGAGGGTGGGTCTGGACATGAACAGCAGTGGTGGTGGTGCTATTGGACCTGATTACTTATGCTTCATCTGGAGCAACATGGCCACACTTCTTTAAGCACCTAGGGGCTTTCTTGTGAACGTCCCATTCCTTACCGCTAGTGGGTGACTGGTAAGGAATTTTGGATGTATGTTCTTTCTACAACAACCTCTTTCAGTAATGACACCAGACAAAAAGGAAAACTGATCTTTCTGACCAAAAGAAGATGGTAGAGTATTCTTCACAACAGATTTCGCTGATGGCTGGATATCTTCTAAACAAAACAACTGTCGTTGTACGTACACTCCAAGATGCTAATGTTCAGCTGCTTGCAAATTATTATTATAGATTGTACACTCAGTTCAGCTAGTCATAGTTTATCCCAAACTATAAAGTTTATTTTGATCTGGTAATGCCCACTGGTGGCATTGCCAGGTCAAGAGTCTTTTTTT